>NC_046663.1:142964227-142977495 GCF_010883055.1 Belonocnema kinseyi
CGTCTGGTATCGCGAAAATGAATTTCCCTGAAATCCGTGTAATGCATTTGAAGGTCAAGTTTGTTGTTTTTATCGCGTTTCTTGATATTTCAATATAGTTACCGCCTACAATCGAAACAAATGTAAATTATTATTACTGCATCATAAACTCCATTTAATATTAACAATCGCGCACATTTTAAGCGGTAAAAAGCGTTTAATTGTACAAAGTAAATCTCAACTGTCACTGCTCCCGATTAGACAGTCGCCATTTTATTTCGCTGCTCCCATAATGCACCGGCGCTCTTCCGACAATTGCTTCAGACACTTATTCTTAATATCCCTATTATAGCTATACTCCTTAGGGGTTTGACTATACGATATCCCTGGTATATGGAAAATGGTCAAGGATATTCATTTTCGCTGATCCAGGGATCTTTTTAAATTCCTTCGTTCGTTTTCAGCATAATGTATACACGATACAAACTGTATAAGTCTCATTCTAAATCTGTACTGCATCAAACAACTATATTTTAAATCTAATTTCATCAGATAAAGTATATACACTTCACAGAAAAAACTAAAGTTTCCATTGGAACCCATTTTTGGTTCCCAAGGAGCTGCAACAAAAATGAACCCTACTTGCTGAAAAGGAACCCAAAACGATAAATTAGCTTTAAATTAAAATAAAAAATAAAGAGATATAATAAATATCAGTGCTCCCAATCTTGGGAACTTTTTGAACTGCGCGTTCGTCGCGTCGGTAATACGATTGGTTAATGTTTGCGCGCTGATTTTGAATAGTGTAGATATTTAAATGTGATATTTATAATAAATAATGATTAGGAAGTGCATTAACAGTAATTTTTTAGTCCTAAAATAAGATTTTGAAGAAGAAAAACATTTTTTCAGCACAACGATTAATCTTGTCTCTGTCGAGTTTCTAATTTTTATTTTTTTATTCACAACAATTTGACCTAAAATAAAATCAATAAAGTTACTGACCATAAACTGAAAATTTTGTTTTTTTCTAAAATCAAAATAAAAAACGTTTTTTCAATAAAATCACAATATATTTTAACCTGGCACTTACACATTCTATTTCAGGATTATTAAATTGCTTTTGAAGCATTTCCCAATAATTATTTATAATGCATATAACATTTGAATATTTATATAATTTAAGATGCGCGCGCTAAAAGAAAAAAATCTTGTTGCTGGCGCGACGCAAGCGCAGTTCAAAAAGTTCCCAAAATTGGAAGCACTAATTCATATGCAATAAAATTTTCGTCGCAAGTCATTAGTCGATAAACTTATTGTTTATGCTCACATTTATAAATAAGTCATTATCAATATTACTCAATTATTGAAAAGGGAATCTTGCATTAACCATTTTGAGTTTATTTCTTTATTTCAAGAGAATACCCTAGGTATATTTTCAACTTTATAAAGTAAGCATAACGAATAGTATGAGCAGTAAAATCTGGAGTAATATGTTTGCTGTTACGGGAAGATACGCAATTATATATGCTATTTTTTGAAAGAACAAATATACTATTAAGAGTGACGTAGGGTTGTTGCAAAACCGAATGCAAGAATGAATATTTCTGCAGCCTCTCCACTTTTATTTCATTTAAAACAACTTAAGGTCATTGTTATATTCTAAAATGTTAATAACGACTAATTAGCTGAGTTGATCTTAATAGAGCTTGGTGAAGCCTATGCTTCTAAAAGAATTACTTAATAATTAGGGTTACCTAAGTGATGAATTTTCACTTACAATCAATAAAATCGCATTACATTTCCAATTATTAATTGACCAATTATTTTAAATCACAATCGTTCAAAGGTGGTGTAGACTTAAACCAATTTTGTATTAAAAATTCTAAACTAAGAGAACCTTAACAAGTAAGAAGAACAATGAATAAATATTCATATCGTTTGTGTTTGCTTTACTGACATATTATGTAAATTGCTAACTTACCAACCCGATTTTGCAAGTGGCTGGCTTGTGAATGGGCCTTCATGCTGTTATTTTCAAGTGCGCTCTAAACGATTGTAAAAGCTGTATATATATAGGTATACATATATTGTGCACAGCTGCGATAATTGTTTTTTGTACAAGTTTGCATTTATTTTTTCGAATTTCGCAATGTAAACCATATTTAAATTGTGATATTTCATTACTAGAAAAAATAATGAATTGTACAGTTCCTATTTGCAAAAATTGCACTGGAAAGAAGAATAAGAAGAAAGGTGTGACGGATATGTTTCACAAGTAAGTAAAAGAAAAACATTTACATTTTTTAATAAATAAACCTAAATATATGCTAAATATAAAATAAACCGGTAACAGCAATTTATAAAAATGGAACTGCCCTTAAAGCCATGTGATGAGTGGGTCACGTGACCAGATTCCTACCTTACCGCCACTTTCTTTATTTTCCAACTTATTATCACAAGAAACGCCACATCGAGTTAAAAATTTGGGATACTAAACAAGAAGCACCAAGAATGGTGGGTCTGGTCCTAAATTTGTATAATTATGAAAAAAAAATTTTGTTGTAAATAATTTTTTTGCTTTTTTCATAATTATTAAAATGTAGTGCCAGGCCCACCTTTCTTGGTGCTTCTTATTTATTATCTGAAATTTTCAACTCGATGTGGAGCTTGGTGTGAAAATAAGGTGGGAAATAAAAAAAGTGAGGGTAAGGTAGGAATCTGGTCACGTGACCCACTCATTCCATGGCCTTAACAAAACCGTGTGACATAATTTTAGATTTTGTATTTAAAATACTGTAGTTTCTAAACTGATATAGATATTATACTTTATCAATCTAATACTTCTCATCATTCTATTTCGAATTTTACAATTAAGTGTAGAAATTTCTTAAAACTCACAAAATGGCGGTGATTTTGCTGAAAATTTTGGAACTTAATTTTCTGAAAAAGGCCGCCGTTTATTTGTTTCTGAATTTTGTTTTAGGTTGGTACTACTGTCATTATCTGACTACCTATTACTGAAAAATCGTAATTTACTTTCTGTCCAGAAACAAGACGAGATACGAAAAAACACAAATAAGCTAAGTTATTTCTTTTAAAACGCTCTAAAGAAAAGACTCTTGGCACTTTTCTCCATCTTGCGTTTCTTTCAAAATTTCTGGTAAATATTTTACATAATTTTTCCAACTGTATGTATTTATCGCAATACGTCGTTATTAAAATAATTATATTCCGACAAGGAAAAAGGTGTTTTGTCTTATCATTATACAGTTCGATATTATGTATTACATACTCATTTTTTCAATATATATAGTTATATAGATAGAAATTACAATACAGTACTATAACCAGTTACATAACCAACGCAGAGTCCTATATTGGAAGCAAATACAATCTATGAGAATAACATCATCCTCCAGCACAACTTCGGTAAATATATGGTTAAATTTAACACTTCACCCAAAATTGTTGAACTTATTAATAGAATTATGTACTTCTACATATTTTCACTTTCACCTATAGTTTTGCGACTAGTAATTATTTACGCTCTGTACCTCTGAATTCTTTAGTATATTTTGAAGAAATCTCAACCTAAGTAAAAAATTGTACTCTTACGTTTTAACAGATTTTGACCATGCATTTTAAAATTTTCATTGTCTTAATTCATTCAAAAAATCAGTTAGTAATTCAGATAACGTTTGTTCAAAAGTTTCCTTTCTGTTCGAGTCATCGTTTCTTTTCATGAACAGGAAAAAACACTGAAGCAATTACCATATATTTGTAGTAACGGTTACCGAAGCTCAAAGTGGAATGTGTATTAAAAAAAACATAACTCTGTACTCGTGTACTTCTTTTTTCATTTAATTTCGATTCAACGATGACTGATCTCAATGGTTCCTTATCGGAAATATTGTTTAATCGCTCTCTTTACTAATGTTCGCAATTAAATGGATTACACTACTAGTCTTCTGTTAATGTCTTCTGATCTCAATCATTAAGTTTCAGGAAAAAAATTTAATGTCTGTTTTATTATCGTATGCGCATTTTATTAAAAGAGTGCTCTTTTTTGTGGCTTCGTGATTTTCCCATTGGCTAGTAATTAATTGCTCTAAGTGGAAGAATCTATTTGCATAATCCTCTTAGAAACCCTTTAAGCTGCATTATACATCTAAATATATTTTCTTCCTTTAATAAGTTTAACTTCCACATAACTAGAAATATATCATCCAATACGGGTATTTCTTCAAACAGTAAAAAGTGACTTAATTCTTTCAGAACGGCCGCGATATCTTGCACAATATATATTTAAAACATCAAAATTGATATATCCATTTTCGAAAAGATTGAAATTTTTTATTTTTCAAACAAACTTATAACTTAGGTATAAAATTTTTTTTGAAGTTGTTACTTTTGGTAAATTAGGCTTATAATGGGAGAAACTCACCACCCAAATATGAGCCAAATATCTTCCAAGGCAGACCAACCATGCTTACCCTGGCGGACCGAAGGAACCGAATGGAGCCTCTACAAACTACCCGTAAAGACCTCATTCGGTTCCTTTTTAAAAAACAAAAAAAAACAGAAAAATCAACTTTTAAATTGTTAAAATTCCCTATAGAAGGTCACGGAATAATCACAATAGTTCTTTTTTACAACGGTAAAACGTTTAAAAAAATATAAGACGTATAACGCCTGTTGACTGCTACTTACAGGCGATGCGTTTGAAGTGTAGCAGTCAACAGGCGTTATACGTCTTATATTTTTCTAAACTTGTTAACGTTGCAAAAAAAACTATTGCGATTATTCCGTGGCCTTCTATTGGGAATTTTAACGTAGAATCCGAATTTAAACAATTTAAAAGTTAATTTTGCTGCTTTTTCGAGTTTTTTAAAAAAGGAACCGCATGGGGAACCAATGAGGTCTTTACGGGTACTTTGTAGAGGCTCCATTCGGTTTCTTCGGTCCGCCAGGGTACCCAACTACGCACTTTGTTACCTAAATTTTAAGCTGGATTTAGACAAAATCAGAGCTATTTGTATTAAATATTCACTCTAAGTTCAATAAATCAGATACGCCTGATACAAATTAATGGTAAACTTTTTGCCATATCTATGGATTTCAAGAGCGATTTTGCCTCTTTTTCACACAAAATATCGTAGAAAAACCTTTATTCTGAAGGGGTCGAAGAATCAATACAAGACCAATAGTTGCGTGAAGAGGGGTTCTCCAAGGGGAAACCCTGACCCATACACTATTTGCTCTATTTACTGCAGATGTAGACAAATATCTTGAAACAAAAGGTATAAGGAAAGTTGATACTGATTACCTAGTTGAAACAATTTTGCTGGCTTATGCAGATAATTTAGTAATCTTACCCGATGCTCTAGTCAACATGAGAAAAATACTAAAACGAATTCGTAAATATTGTGAAGAAAACGAACTTATAATTAATATTAATAAAAGAAATATTGTGATATTCCCAACAGGGATTTCCTGGTGTGCTGCATATCCAGTATTTTCTGTCCGTGTGCTCTACAATATTTTTCTACATGACCACCCAAAAGTACGAGCAATAATTTATAATAATTAATAAATAAAGCGTTGTCGGCTACTAGCTAGCGCTCGGCTATAACTATATCCATCGTTTTACTTTCGGTCCGGGTAGCGGTAGCGCGCTCTCCCGGCCAACTTGCGTAACGTGACGCGGCTTCTGTTTGCTTTATTATGCAGGGACGCGAGCAATTTGCGCGCCCGAAATTTGCAAAGAGACGTAAGCCGAGGCTTAGCTGGTCGGGGCGAGCATGAAATAGTACAAGTAAAAGAAATTTAAACTAATATTGTAAATTGCAACCGATATTTCACTGGCTAGAAACGCGCTGGATACGTTAACACAATGTATACAATATATACAACATATACATCATATACCACCTGTTAGTACTCAAGTGAGCCACACAAAATGTCGCAGCTAAACAGAGTGCGCGATTCAGTTGGCAAGTTGTAAAACACGCTCATCCCGAAGAGAAATAAGGCTGGGAACTATGTACTTCCGGGTACCAGATAAAGAAAAAAATTGAAATAGTTAAAAATTATATATACCTCGCCCTGCCGATGAAAAGGCACTGAAAACCCACTGGCGAACGGCACTGTGCAAAAGAAAAAATTAAGTATATGAAATAATCGAAACTCGTAGATTCTGAATTTCTAACCTTCTCGTATTAAAGTTCGAAATTTTGATTTTTAATCCCTCTCAGCTGGTCTACTAGTCGCATTGGCATAGGCACACCGATTTTCACTAACACTATAGTATAAACTATTAACACACCTTTTCAAAGAACTCACAGACTAGATTTATTGGGTGAGAATAGCCTTTTAAAAATTTAAATAGATCTTTGAAGGCGAACCTAGGTATAGAAAACTAGCGGTACAGATAGTGCTGAAGAAACAGCACTGAGTACGCACTGATCAGTGTGTTTTCTTTGCTTTTTCAGTGCGTTTTCATCGGCAGGGCGGATCACTATTCTCGGAATCTGCATTGTTTGCAGATTTTTCGAAACTGATAAAAAGTAACGCTAACCTTGCAATTTGGTTTACGACCTCTATAATTTACAAACAAAACCAGATTCTTGGCAGCCTGTTGACAAACTTTTCAATAGCCTTTTATAGAGTACTTTATTATACATAGTACGGGTCTACGGAACCATATATTTTATTGATACAGAAAAAATACAAATATACTACTATACAAAAATCCTTAGGATCTAGAAAAACATGACGGGCAATACGATACGATCAGAGTTAAGAGTGTCTCCTTTAGCAGTTTAAATTTTCAAAAAATATTAAAGTGGAATGAGAAAATTCTTGATATGAATGAAGATCGATACCCAAAAATATGTTCCCTGGGGGACCAAAAAAACCGAAAAGAGCCTCTACAAAGTACCTGTGAAGACACCATTAGGTCCCCTTTCGATTGCTTTTTAAAAAAGTCAAAAAACAGCAAGATCAACTTTTAAACTGTTGAAATTCGGATTCTCGTTGAATTTTCTATTAGAAACTCACGAAGTATTATCACAAGTATTATTTGCCCACGAAGTTTAAAAATAAAAATCTCTCCTACTTGCATCGCCGTGTTGGTGTCTGAGGTTTCCACTCGGAGGCGCTAGCATCCAGACGAAATTCTTAAAGTTACCGACGGAATGCTTATTAAGTGCTACTAAAAGAAGATGCACTTGAAGGCGCCTTCGGCCCATGTACATGATAGGTATTTTTTATTTTACAGTTTTTGACGCTGCAAGAAAAAGTAGTGCAATTACTCCGTGAGTTTCTAATGCAAATTTTAACGTAGAATCCGAATTTCAACAATTTAAAAGTTGATTTTGCTGTGTTTTTTTTTTAGTTTTTTAAAAAGAAACCGAATGGGGTCTTTACGGGTACTTTGTAGAGGCTCCATTTGGTTTCTTCGGTCCGCCAGAGTTTCCTCAGACTAGAGACCCTAGCACAATATGATAGATGTTTAGAGTAATACAATTGGACACAACAGGCTGCAGATTTTTTTTTGTAGAAATAAATGCAGGAGAAGTATGGGACTCTCTCACCTTATTATTATTATCAGAACCATAGCACAAATAAGATTATTAAATAACATTAAACCTAGAATCCTGTATAATAACCTAATCTATATATTATCTGGAATTGGAGATAATTTTTTCATGTGTAACCAAATCATCGTAAAAAGCTCATCTTATGTACTAGTAGACCTTCAAGTATGTCAGAAAGAAATTGATTTATTATTAAAAGTGACGAGAAAGAAGTAGTGCGAGAAGCCTGGCAAGATATACTTAAAACAGAACAGTCTTTAAAAAGGCCAGAAATGTAGATAAATTTATAAAAAAGTTGTTAGAGCGAATGTGAACACAATAAAATCCAATTAGCTAATAAGCGTAATATCTATATTTTAGATTTTAAGTATCGGCGTGTGTAACCTTTGTAAATCTATGTTTGAAATTTCAAATGCATATCCAAAATCTATTAAAAAGTAAGAGTATAATTTTTTACCCAGGTTGTAACGTCTTGGAAATAAACTGAAGAATTCAGAGGTAAACGCAATAAAAACTTAGAGGTATATTTTGTTGCAGGTATCATTATAAGGGTGTTCACAGTACCTTGGTAACGATTCAGATATTTCTCGAATTTGAGGTACGACATACCGACTATGTAGGGTACGAAATACCGACTAGGTGGGGTACGAAAAGTCAGCTGTTACTGTTTAGAAATTAACAGGGGTGAGATTCCGATGTCCTCGAATCTAGTGTATGAAATCTCTCTTTCTAACGCATGAATGTTTAGAATGTTTACTATATTTTTCAAACTATTATTTATAGCCAAAAAAAAGGTTTAATGCCCGAGTTATATATATAAAATTGCGTATTTTGTTGTGGGGGAAGTTCAAATCGAGGTTCTGTTATTTCCATTTAAATAATTACGAAACAAACAGTACGAGAATGGAGTAAAAATTTACATATCGACGGAAAATACATTATTCTTTAAATTGTATTGTTCTATATTCATAAATAATTTTAGATTCATTTCTCGTACTTTTTATTTCTAATTTAAATATGTTTTTTTTAAGTAATGAAATTAAATTCCATATTATAAATAATAATTATGTTAAAATGGCATCATAGTATTTAAATTTAATAATAAACTAAGGCGTTGAAAAATATTTCAAACTTTGTAGATTAATGTCTCGTAATAGAAAATTTGATCAAATAGTTTTTATATTGATAAAATTAAATTTGTACATTTTCCTCATGTTTTTTTAATGCAGGCTTTGCAAACAATTTCAAAATGGTTCAAAATGACATTTAGAACGCAATTATGCACCGATTTTAGATTGTTTTGTTTTAAAACTTCAGAAATCAATTTTTCAGAAAATGGTGATAGTAGATTTTTTATTTTTTGCTTATGTAATTTTTCTTTTAATGCAAACAGCAAAAAAATGTCAATTTTTTTAATTTCATTCTTTATCTTTTAGAAAAAATTAACTTTCATGGTTAATTCGTATAAACAAATTGTATTAACAAATACTTGACATTAGGGTTTATTCGTCTTTAAAGTATATTTCTGCTCCGAAATCGCTTGCTTTCATCGTTAGGATGATACATGGACATAAAAATTCAAGATTAAATTTCATTTGTTTATAAAATAAACAAATGACATGAACCAATGCACATTTTGGCCGTTTTTAGGCGGAAAGAAGTCATTTTTTCTTCTGAACTTGCTGAAATTATATTTACAGTGATGTTTTTTAAAAAAAACTATGCAAACTTTAATTATTTGTTTAAGAAGAAACCCCCCGAGGGGCCCGAAAGCGTGGGACAACGGCGTACCATCGCCGGACTAGTCAGTCTTGGCTGATTCGCCCTTACGTATACTGCTTCTTGAGTCAACAAAGCTGTGGAAATACTCTTTTTGTTTTTAAAATTAAATAATTTCGTTGAAAGTTCATGTATTTTGTTGGAAATTGACCTTGTTTAGTAGAAATTTAATCTTTTTGGTTGAAAATGTATCATTTTTGGTCAAAAGTGCAATTGTTTGCTTAAAAAATCAACTGTACATCTCCTTGGGTTTAAAAGTCGATTATTTCACTAACAGTTGAACTACTTTGTAAAAAAAATACGTTTTTTTTAACAAGGTTTTTTAATTATGGTTGAAAATTCAACTATTTGGAAGAAAGTTTAACTCTTTCATTGAAAACTCATATTTTTCGCTTAAAAAATTCAACTTTTTGTGAGTAATTCGTCTTTTTTTAATTAAAAATAAAATAATTTCTTTAAAACTTCAGGTATTTTGCTTAAGATTTGTCTTTTTTTGTAGATCATGAATTTTCTTGGTCGAAAATTCATCTGATTGGTTGAACATTTAACAACTTTGTTTGAAATTAATTTTTTTTGTTAAAAATTATTTATCTTTGTCTGAAAATGTAACTATTATATGATTGATTAAAAATTAATCGTATATATTGGTTAAGTTGAAAAATCGATTTTTTTTATAGAACATTAATCTTCTTGATCAAAAATTTACCTTTTCCCCTGAAAACTTAACAATGTTGTTGAAAATTTGTTTTCTTTCTTGTTCAATTCAATTTTTTATCACAGTTTTTATCTGGAAATTGTACTATTCCATTTTTGGTTGAAACTTTATCCTGTGCATTGTATTAGTTAAAACACCAATTATTTGATAGAAAATTAATTTATTTTGTTGAAAAGTAAACTTTTGGGTTGGAAATTTATTTATTGTGTTAATTAGATTTTTTTGAAGATTTATCATTTTAGTAAAAGATAGAAAACTCAACTGTTTTGTGAAAAAAATTTCTGTTTGGATGAGTTCAACAGTTTCTAATAAAAAAATGTAAGCCTTTTTTTTTGAAGATTCATAATTTTAAATTAAAATTCATCTCCTTCGTTAAAAATTTAAGGATTTGGTTGAAACTTCGTTGTTTTTTCAGTTGAAAATGAAACTTTTTTGTTACACCGTTCGATTTTCAAAATTGTCAATTCGTAAATAAGACTTTTGAGTTTGGATTTATAAATAAAAATGTAAAAATGAATAATATAAAGCGACTTAAAATAAACTTATTCAATTTATAATTTAAAAAGTTTATATTTTTTAACCAGAAGTCCTTTAACTATTCTGTTTAAAAATAAGTTTACACTGTTTTGTAAAAAAATCATCTTTTTGGCTTAGAAATTCAACAATTTAAAAAAAATCCTTATTGGCTGAAAAGTCAACTCTTGTGTAAAATTAATATCTTTTTGGATGAGTTCAATAGTTTTTAATTAAAAATTAAAACTTTTTTTGTTGAAGATTTATCATTTTAGTTGAAAATGTAATTATTTTGTTGGAAATTTGTTATTCTCTTTTTTTTTTTAGTTGAAAATTCAATTATTTTGATAGTAAGTTAATTTCTAACATTTTAAATTGGCAAACTAAAATTTTTATCTCTAAATAAAAATGCAAAAATATTAATCTGGAACAACTTAAAATAGAAACAAAGTAACTTTTATTTTAAAAAGTTTTTAGTTAAAAAATTAATTTAATCGTTTAATTTTTAATGTTACGAACTGAAATTTTTTTGAATTATTATCATCTTGAACCTTAAATATAATAGCGTAATTTGTATTTTTTAACCAGAAATCTCTAAAATATTAAAGACATAAAAATTTTAAAATGGTAATTTCGTATTTTAAAATAATTTAATTTAAAAAATTTTAAATTAAAAGGTGTTAAAAGTTGGATTTTTATACGTATGAATTATTGAGCGTTTAAATGAAATATTTCGGAATTAAAAATTTGTAAAGCTTCAGTTTTAAAAGTTTCAAATTCAAAAGATTTCCACATCAAAAAAATCATTTTCAGATTTAGAATTTTCAGTTTTCTAATTTCATCCTGATTTTGAATTGGAACAGGAAATTTTTCAAAGCAATTGTATGTATTTCTGAATTGGATCAGAGATTTTTTGAAAAAAAATATAATTCAGATCTGGGACAAGCCATTATAAACAACTATTAAAAACTATACACATTTGAACAGAGTGGTTCGAAATAGAAAGCCTTGAATTGTTAAAATTGTAATGAGCTAAATTTTAAGTTTGAAGGCTACAATTTTAATTTAGAATAATATTCAAAATTAATTTAAAACTTGAAATTATTTGAAACAATATGAAACACGATGTAGATTTTTGCAAATTTTTATAAAAAAGCTTTTGAGAATTGTAAAATATTTAAAAAGAATAACAAAGATTGTTCTGATTGCTAAGAAAATTGAAAATGATTTTTTAGTTTGAAAAATTAATTTTAAGTGAGCATTTGAAAAGATTTTAAAAATTAAAAAAAAAAGGAATCAGGACGACTTTAAGGCAATTTGTCTATTTTGCAGTTCTTTTAATTTTAGGAAAAAAATCTAATTAACACAATAAATCAATTTTCAACCCAAAAGTTTACTTTTCAACAAAATAAATTAATTTTCTATCAAATAATTGGTTTTTTAACTAATACAATGTACAGGATGAAGTTTCAACCAAAAATGGAATAGTACAATTTCCAGATAAAAACTGTAATAAAAAATTGAATTGAACAAGAAAAAAAACAAATTTTCAACAAAATTGTTAAATTTTCAAGGGAAAAGGTGAATTTTTGACCAAGAAGATTAATGTTCTATAAAAAAAACGATTTTCTAACTTAACCAATATATACGATTAATTTTTAATCAATCATATAATAGTTAGATTTTCAGATAAAAATAAATAATTTTTAACAAAAAAAAAATTAATTTTAAACAAAGTTGTTAAATTTTCAACCAATTAGATGCATTTTCGACCAAGAAAATTCATGATCTACAAAAAAAGACAAATCTTAAACAAAATACCTGAATTTTTAAAGAAATTATTTTATTTTAAAGTAAAACAAGACGAATTATTTACAAAAAGTTGAATTTTTTAAGCGAAAAATATGAGTTTTCAATGAAAGAGTTAAACTTTCTTCCAAATAGTTGAATTTTCAACCATAATTAAAAAACCTTGTTAAAAAAACGTATTTTTTTTACAAAGTAGTTCAGCTGTTAGTGAAATAATCGACTTTTAAACCCAAGGAGATGTACAGTTGAATTTTTAAGCAAACAATTGTATTTTTGACCAAAAATGATACATTTTCAACCAAAGAGATTAAATTTTTACTAAACAAGGTCAATTTCCAACAAAATACATGAACTTTCAACGAAATTATTTAAGTTTAAAAACAAAAAGAGTATTTCCACCCAAAAATTATGGTTTTAATTTTTAACAATATAGTTGCATTTACAACAGAATGACTTACAACCAAAAAATATTTATAGTTGATAATTTAACCGAAAAATGTAATTTTTAATCAAAAAGTATAAATTTTTCATAAAACAATTTAATTTCTATAAAGAAAGACGACCTTTTAACAAAACACATGATTTCTTAACCAACAGTGGTATTGATTAATTGTCAGCTTCAAAAATGTATTTTCAACGAAAGAGATGAACCTTCAAATAAAAAAATAAAAAAAATGTTAAAAAGTAGTTGAACCTTCGATAGAAAAGAGGATTTTTTTTACAAAATAGTTTTATTTTCAACAAAATAATTAATTTTTCAATCAAATAATTGAGTTTTTATCCAAACGAGATGAATTTCAAAATCGCCAATTTCATTCATTTCTTTCAAACGCGGATTAAGATATAAATAAGACTATTATAATATTTATACA
>NC_046663.1:142977595-142979622 GCF_010883055.1 Belonocnema kinseyi
GTTAGCTGTTAGCAGATAGATATATAAATAGAATCGACGAAGTGCTCCGACCGGCAATCGTGCACCTTCGAGTTTTCAAATTCAGAAGAGGAGAAATGGGTTACGCGCGCAACTCAGTCACTAACAGCGTCTCCCACTATATTCACACGGACATAGCCCTATCATAGTGTTGGACCACATCTCGTTTCAGATCTGGGATCACTGGTGCTTCCCGCCAACCACGCGGTTCAACTCCTCGCCCACGCTCGCCATCGTCACCGCTTTGCAGGGGAAAAGATACCCTGCGAGCCTTCCCTGCTAGAGCTGAGATTACCGTGCTACCAGCGACCGGAATCCAACGACTCCCAGTGCGCCGCCAGGAAGTGGTGTTTTATCTCTACTAATGTAAGAGGTAATATATTGTCTTTTAACCAAATAGAGGACTTTAATTCGGTGTTCGACCCGTTTCTCTCGTCATCCGAATCCTGACTCCCCCCTCCCCTCTGGTAGGCTAACCCGCTTCAGTTGTGCCTCCTATCAATATTTGTTTACTTTATAGACAAATTATGTAAACAAATGCACATTTTCGGCATTTTCAAGCAAAAAGAAATCGTTCTTATTCTCACCTTGCTGAAATTATATTCCCAATGATGTTTTCTAGAAAAATTTGCAAACTAGCAATATTTATTTATTTTATAAGCAAATTAAATAAATAAATGCACACTTGGGCGATTATAGGCGAAAATAAACCGTTTTTTTCTGACCTTGCTGAAATTATATCGCCAATAATGTTTTCTGAAAAACCTGTTGGCACCCATCAATATTTGTTTGTTTTTTAAGCAAGTTTTATAAAACACATTGCCATAAACGGCGGAAAACTCATGGTAATATCTTACTCTGATTCGTGCCCTAACGGACCGAAAAAATCGAAAGGAGCCTCTGCAAAATACCCTTAAAGACCCCACTTAGTCCCCTTTCAGTTCCTTCTTAAAAAACTAAAAACAAACAGCAAGATCAACTTTCAAATTGCTGAAATTCGGATTCTACGTTAAAATTTGCATCAGAAACTCATGAAGTAATCGCAATAATATTTCTTGCAGCGTTAAAATCTTTAAAATTTCAAATACCTGTCATTTACATGGGACGGAGGCGACTTTAAGTGTATCTTCTTTTAGTAGTTGTTAATGAGCGTTTCGTCGGTAACTTTAAGAATTTTGTCTGGATGCTAGTAGTCCAGTCAACGGGGAACAAATATCACTCGAAAAAAAAAATTCGTAAAAGTAGCATTTTTTTCACAGATACGTTGGCAATGGCTCCATAAAGATATTGTAAAAAGTCCCCAAACATACGTGTACGGCAAAGTTCCGAAATTCTGGAAAGTGTTAAACAATAACATGTTTTTTAAAATTACTCGAGAACTGTTGATTTGAGATGGAATATGGTGATGTGAAAAAATGTTCATAATTTTATAGTGCACAAAAAAGGTTCTATTTATTGTGGACCTATTATCAACGGCTGCGCTATGAAATTGGATTAGCTGCACAATTCTTTTATTTCTAAACAAATAAAATAAAATCTCAAATATCCTGGAAAAAATGTCGGAAATGTATCAGGCGATTTGTACTGGAGCAAATTGAGGTTCTTGTTAAGAAAAAAAACGACTAAGTCATTTGCATGACAAACTATCAGTATAAAACGAGCTCAACGTCAGTGTACAATTTGATATGTTTAAGGGGATGCTTTTGAGATGAAACTTCTTGCAAGTGTTCCTCCATTTTCATACAACACATTTTCCAATTTGTAGGTCATAATAATAATATTTAGAGCCTGTTTTAAAGCTTTAAACAAGTAAATTTCAAAATTTAAGCTATTATATCGGAAGCAGCGGCGATTATGAGTCCTAATGGCAGCAATGGGAGCGGTGGCGAGAACAGTTATTTTACGTACACAGGAAAGAACCTGCAAGATTATGCTAAATCGTTCGATCAAACGCAAATCAACCCCAGTAATTTGGGCTGTTAACTCAGGATCACTGAAAAATCTCCGCG
>NC_046663.1:142979722-142992430 GCF_010883055.1 Belonocnema kinseyi
ACCATTTTCTGAAAAATTTAGTTCTGAATTTTTCAAAAAAAAATTCTAAAATCGGTGCATAATTGCGTTCTAAATGTCATTTTGAACCTCGTTTTCCGATTTTACCCCACTGTGCATCGTAGCTATGGGGATTAGGCGCTCGACTTATAAGGCTGCGGTGCGTGAGTTCGATTCTCGGCGCTTGCGGATATTTTAATAAACTACATTTGTCTTTAGTTATTAGTAATAAGTCCTTTCTAGTCAAATTTAACAATAAGTTTAGTTTTAGAATAACGTGCGGAGTATAGTTAATAATCCAATGTCAATAAAAATACGAGGAAACGAAGGAGTGTTTGTCAGAGTCTACAGAAAGGTGTAAAATCTTTAGATTAAACTTTTGCAAAGAAAATGTATTTTACAATTGGATTAATATTTTCCTTCTTTGAATCAAAAATTTCTGGTAATAGATTATGGAAATGTGCTGTTTAAACTTTAATACAACTGCAACCATTGCATCACACTTCAGAATTAAAAGCATGACCAATTTTTAAATATTTTAATAATATTTTATTTGATTCAACAAAATAAAAAACAATAGCATATGCTTTCAAATAATAGTGTGTGAGGGACTATCTAGATTCTATAAAGACCTTATTAATAGGTCCTCATTGGGTTGCCTACTG
Source organism: Belonocnema kinseyi (assembly GCF_010883055.1). Classification (NCBI taxonomy): domain Eukaryota; kingdom Metazoa; phylum Arthropoda; class Insecta; order Hymenoptera; family Cynipidae; genus Belonocnema; species Belonocnema kinseyi. Next base: position 142,980,385 of record NC_046663.1, read on the forward strand.
ATGACCTCGCTAGCTGAGTGTGACGCTTTCGCTTGCGTCCTTGATAGATTGCTACTTTAGGGCCTCGATAGAAAATAGGAAATCTAGACAGAGCCTCTTAATAACCAAGTTATAATTTCTACCCTGGACGTTGATGATAATTATATTCTTTAAATACTGAAGTTTGCATTTTGAAATCACAATTTTTATAAATCAATTAGCCAAATTTGTGCACACGCATTATAATAATTAATATCTTCATAGGTAGAAAAACACATGTAATAAGCTTGTTGCCACTTGGTAAACTCTCCCCTTAAAATCTTGGTCAAGACTCCCCAATGTTAGTTCATGCGTTTAATGTCATAAAAATTTTTAATAATAACTGTTTAATTATGCCGATTTATACAAAATCATTACACTACTTTGTAAGAAATAACGCGATGTATGATTACTGTACGAATTTTGATTACAAGAGTAGATAAATCCTTATAAAGTTTGAAAAAAATTACATTATTGAACGCAAATTTCTGGCAATTTTCGAATCTCGGACTTAGTTAAGTCTCCCACTGTCCCTTGGACTTTTCACATTAAAGTTTATGAAAAACATATATATTTTCTTGAAAATTGAACTAATAATTATTATATCTCAAATTACATTGAAATTAATGAAATTTTGTATTAAAAATAACACTTTGAACAAATGAATATTTGAAACTTTTAGATTTTGTAGAAAATTTGTAATTTTTTGTAGAAAAGTAATATTCTTAACATAAATATTTAATAATAATATAATATAATAATATAATACTAATATAATATAATAATATATAATTTAATAATATTCTAAAATTAATATTTTTACTAAGGTTTCAGTTATTTAAAAAAAAATCCCTTTTCAGTTTGTCGAAAACCAACTTCTTTAAAGGAAATTTCGATTATACGTCGATTATACCATTTTTGATAGAAAAATCACATTTAAAAAAATGGATCTTCTTTTGATAAAAATTAAATTTTTTTGATCCTTCACTGAGGGTCCAATTATTTTTTGGAAAATTCCTTCATAGTTAGTACAAAATTAATTTACATAAAGTTAAATTGAGTTATATCATTTTTGGTATAGAATTAATATTTGAAATTAAAAATTGATCTTTTTTAGTTGAAAATTCAACTATTTGTCTGAAAATGCACATATTTCGCTGAAAATCCCTGTTTTTGGTAGGAAATTAGTCTTCTTGGTTGAAAATTTATCTTTGTTATTAAGAACAAAACAATTAAGTTGCACATGCCTTTTTTTTTGTTAAAAATTAAATTCTTTAACTAAAAAATTAACTATCCCACTTTGGGTGAAACATTAAAATTTTGAATTAAAAATTGATATTTTTGTGTTAAAAATTCATCTGTTTGTTTGAAACTTCAACTATGTATTATCAAATCCATCTATTTTAATAAATTTCAACTAATTTTGTTGAAAATTTAATTGTTTATTGTTAAACATTCATTCTTTTAACTAGAAAGGAATTATCCCATTTCTGGTTTTATATATTTTTATTTGGCAAAAATGTCCGCACATATGAAGACCCGATACATCCATAAACCTGAAACATAATTCATTCAATCCCACATTCTTAAACCATATATTGTTTAAAAGCACATCAAACATTAGAAGCCTATATATTTTATGCATCTGTTTGGTTGTGAAGGTGATGTGCAAGGAGTTTAATGGTACTTTTCTGATATTGAGTAAAGTTAGTGTAACATTGGTGTATTTTTAGTTATAAGTTAATGTTTTAGTTATTATTTGCATTTAATATAAACATTAATTCTGTGACCAAAAGTTCTCTCTTGTATTCTAAAATTATTTCCTAACCTCAAAACATTTTCATCGCAGTTTACGACAGCCATGGACTTTGATAACAAAAATTATTAAAATTCCATGCTTCAAAGATAGCTCGTTCTAAAGCTTTGAAGACTTTAAAATGTCCCTTCCGAAAATAAAATAAAAATACGATCATAAATAACAAGCAGAGAGGCTTAAATTGACATAAGAATTCGATCATAAAGAACAATCAGAGGCCCTCCCTGCGTAAAATGCCGGATAGGATCCGATGAATCCAGATAAGAATCGGATTTTTATCGTTTTCTATCAGTAAACTTACACGGTATTTGTGTCTTTTTTTATCCTGTTCTATCCGGCAATCGACCGGGGCATAATATTTATTTGATCTGTTTTTGTATCTGTGTCTATACGGAATTTTTTCGATCCGCGTATTACACTGCTTGATTTTTTGTCAGTTTCTATCCGGAAACTTACGCGGTATTTGTGTCTCTTTTTTATCCGGCTTTATGTGGCAATTGACTGGACCATAATATTTATTCGATCTGTTTTTTTATCTGTGTCTATACGGAATTTTTTCGATCCGCATATTAGCCTTCTCGGTTCTTTCTCAGGTTCTATCCGGAAACTTATACGGTATTTGTGTCCTTTTTTTAATCCTGTTCTATCCGGGAATCGACCGGAGCAAAATATTTATTTGATCTGTTTTTTTATCTGTGTCTATACGGAATTTTATCGATCCGCATATTAAACTGCTCGGTTTTTTGTCAGTTTCTATCCGGAAACTTACACGGTATTTGTGTCCTTTTTTTATCCGGTTTTATGCGGCAATTGACCGGTCCATAATATTTATTCGATCTGTTTTTTCATCTGTGTCTATACGGAATTTTTTCGATCCGCATATTACCCTGCTCGGTTCTTTCTTAGGTTCTATCCGAAAACTTACACGGTATTTGTGTCCTTTTTTATCCGGTTCAATCTGGAACTTTACCCGTGCATTAAATATTTCCTTTATCTGTTTTTCATTCGTATCTATACGGAATTTTATCGGTCCACAAATTTTCCTATCCGGATTTTTATTGGGTTCTATCCTTATGATTATACGATGTAGTAAATTTGGATTATCTGGTTTTTGATCCGGCGCTATGCGGAAAATTTCCGCCACCCATATTGCCCTATCCGGATTTTTTCAGGCTCTATGCGGATTCTTATACGGTGTAATGGATTTGGTCTATAGGGGTTTTTATCTGGCTCTATGCGGAGTATAATCGATGTCTATATTACCCCACCCGAATTTTTATCGGGTTCTATCCGGAATCTTATACAGCGTAATGAATTTGGTCCTTAGGGTTTTCATCCGGCTCTATGCGGTATATGTTCGGTGCCTATATTGCCATGCCTGTCTTTTTTCCGGGTTCTATGCGGCTTCCTATACAGTGCAATAAATTGGGTCTATCTGGATTTTGGTCTGTCTAAGGATTTTAAAAAGATTTCAACAGATACTGAAGTATTTTACCGAATTTTTAGGAATTTCACGAGATTTTAATGGTGTTTTTAAGATCTTAACTATTTCGAAAGTTTCTACGATTTTTTAAGAAATGCGAAAGAAATTCGATGGGTTCTTACATATTTTAAGAGGTTTTAAGAAGTTAAAAACTATTTTCGCGGATTAAAAATATTTTTATGGTAATTTAATAGGTTTTAAGGAAAAATGTAAGAGTATTAAAGAGATTTCATGATATTTCCAAATAATTTATGGAATTTTAAAGGATTTTAAAGACTTTAAGAGATACCAAGTAGTTTACCGAATTTCGAACGGTTTCGTAGTTTTTTTAATGGCATTAGAGATTGAAAGGAATTTAAAAAATGCATGATGTTGCAAGAAGCACTGAAGGATTTTAAAGTAATCTTAGAGATTTTGAGAGGTCTCAAGGAATTATAAACGATTTCCACGGATTACAAAGGGTTTTAAGGTATTTCTTCATATTTTAAAAGAAATCATGGGATTTTAAAATATTTTGAAAGGATTATTAAAAATATCGAACTATTTCGCCTAATTTTCCAGGATATTAGGAGATTTTAATTATAATACGATGATATTACAAAAGAAGTCATAGGATCTTTAGGGATTTTATAAGGATGTCAAGAGATTCCAAAGTGTTTTGCCGAATTTCGAAAAGTGCCACGGGTTTTTAATAGTATTGCGAAGATTTTAAGGGATTTCAAAAAATTGTATACTGTTCCAACAAATACCGAAGAATTTAAACGGAAATCTTAAAGACTTTAAGAGTTTTTATTTTATTAAAAGCGATTTTAAGCGATGTCATGAAATTACAAAAGAACTCATAGGATCTTCAAGAATTTTATGAGGATTTCAAGAGATTCCAATGTATTTTCCCGAATTTCAAAGAGTGCCACGGGTTTTTAATAGTATTTTGAAGATTTTAAGGGATTACAAAATAAAGTGATTTCAGGAGACTGTTAGTGATTTCGTAATATCTCAATAGAATTGAGCGAATTTAAAAGAATTTAAAAAGGATTTCAATAGCTGCTGATGTATTCTACCGAATGATGAAGGCTCACGGAATTTCAAGGATTTTAACCGATGTTTAGAGATGTTTAGGGATTTCCACGGATCTGAAAGTATTACAAGAAATTTTGATGGATTTTGGAGAAAAATCTTAAGGATTTTACTGAATTTTCAAAAGAAATCATGGAGTCTTAAGGGACTATAATGATTTTCGGAGAGTCTGTAAGATTTAAAGATTACATAATAAAAAAACAATTTAAACAAATTTGTATAAGAATTAATTTCAACAGCCAAAACATGTTTCAATTATGTAAAATATTTTTAAAAAATAATAAGAAAGAGGAAACTTACGTAAGAAATGATTTGGACCCCCATCCCCAAGTGACGATATGTAGGTATTTTCGATCCCCCCTCCACACCTAAAAGCCTTACGTAAATAATGAAAACTACCTTACCAAATAGAAAAATATCTCTAAATTTCATAGAATTTTTAAAATATTCGTTATCAGATCACACAATCAGGCAGTGCAGTGTATATCTTCAATTAACTCATGGGAAATAGCCCTTCGAATCATGGATTATAGGAACTAAAAATTAGAATCATGAAATTCCAAATAGAAAAATAATCGGAAGCATGCCTAGTGCAATGCATTTTCGCAAACCTCCCCTTACACGTATTTAGGAAAAACGAAAATATTTTAAGTGGCAAAAAAGTATTAAAATCTGTTTAAAAAATGTTTTAAAATCGAGTGAACATGTCCAGAATCATGGCTAAGTTTTTTCCATTGGAACCAAAGTACCTGGAAATCTTCGTCCGATATTTGCTTGTCAATTGGGCGAGTTGTGGTTTCGAGGCTCTGAAATTACAACATAATAGTTTTCACGACTCCTGATAAGAAGAAAAAGGGGGAAGATGAAAAGACTTAAATTAGAGGATGAAAAAGTTTATTATTCATAGGTTAAAATTTCTTTTCATAGCATTTCTAAACAATAAATAGGTACCTTCTCTGAATTTTGATACGAAAAGGCTTTTTTGTAAAAAATTTAAAAAAATTATCTTTTGGTATTTTGCTGAGGCAAGTTACACTTAATTTGCACTTTCTACTTCTCAGAGTTTCAATTTTTTATACTTAAACGATATCCATGCGGATTCATGGATTGACACCTCCAGAAGACTAGACCTGAAAAATTAAATATGATTTTAATATTCTTTTGCGGAAGTTCAATTTCAATTTAAGAAATTAAATCCTAACTGAACCAAAATTTAAGTACGAAATTCTTGTAAATTAATAAAAAATAAAAATTCAACGATCAAACTTGGATAAAATACTCTTAAATACATCCGTGAATTAGCCTGAATTTTTTTCACTAGGTAAAAGCAGGTAACTTTTTTAAAACCCGGGAATTTTTCAGAATTGTTTTCACTTTTGCAATATGTATCATTTCGCTCTTCGGAAAAAAATTTTTTGAAATTGCACTCAGTGTTACCAACCATTTTCGCATAAAATATTAAATCTCATTTTATATTTAGAATTTTTAAGTTACTAATTATTTTTAATGGTTTTCAAAGCAAGCTTTAGATGTTGTTACAATTTCCTTAAGTATTTTTATGAGCTTAAAGACTTAGAGCACTGTGTCGAACTCAAGTTTAGAAGACTGTTTTAGTTAGAAAACTGTTTTCCTCTAAGTCTTTACAAAATTATAAATACTTAGATTTTAAAGAGTGCACAATGATTTCAATGATTACTCAAAGATTTCAATAATTTCGCAAATATCACCAAATATATTTTTTAAATATTTCAAATCTTTCCAAAGATTTTCAAAAGATTTCAATGATTTTTCAAAGATTTCACAAAGATTTTAGAAATATTACCGAATATTTCAAGAATATTTCAAATATTTCGCAAAGATTTTTAAAGTATTCACAATGATTTTGTAAATATTTCACAAGGGTTTCAAAAATATTTCACGAAGATATCAATGATTTCCCAAAGATTTCAAAAATTGCACAAGGATTTCTGAAAGATTCCACAAGCTTCACAAAGATTTCAGAAAAATTTTATAAAGGGTGCAATAATTCGAATACAACTATCAAATCTGGACAAAATACTCTTAAGTTTATCCGTGAATTAGCCTGCATTTTTTTTGCAATCTGAAAAAGCTGGAATCTTTTTTTTGAAACTAGGAAATGTTTCAGAATTGTTTTTATTTTTGCAATAAGTAAAGTCTCGATCTTCGGAAAAAATTTATTTGGAATTGGACTCAGGGTTACTAACCACCTTCGCTTAAAATGTTAAAGATCATTTTATATTTAAGGTTTTTAAGTTTTTTAATTTTTTAATTTTTATTTTTAATTTAATTTTTTAAATTTTTATTCTTAAGATTTTTAAGTGTCTTTGCCTTCACTTCAACCTTCGTAAACTTCAAAGTTTCCATCCTGTTAAAATGATTAATAATTTAATATTTGATCAAGGACACAATTAAAAGTTTATGTCCTTTAACTTATCTATTTAACAGTTTTAGACGCTTTTACAATTTTCTTAAATATTATCTAAGTGTCTAATTCCAAAAACGGGTTTCCATCTGATTGTTTCCAGCTTGCAAGCGTACCTTGGAAACAGAAAATCGAATAATTTGACCGACGGAATCTTATTCCAGCACTATCTGACACTTCGTTAGAACTATATTTGTGTGGTTTACATCTAAGACAGAAAATGGTATCTGCCTCTATCCAGCTTTCAAACGGGAATCGGCAACAAAAAATCCAACTATTTTTGTAACGAAATATTATCCGGCATTTCTAACGAGAAGCGAGAAAAATATATCTCGGTCTTGGGTTGAATTAGGAGCTCTCTAGATTTGTTCTCGCTTTTCTATAAAACTTATCAGTAATCGGCAAAATTACCATTAAAATTACCTTAGAATGAATTATTTTCGATTTTCTAAAATTTTGCTTCTAAAACTGACTCTAATATTTAATGTTTAACACTTTCTTGATGTTTTGTGGAAAAGCATTTTTAGAACATCCAAATTTCGAGAAGACTGTATAAAAGACTGTATACTTTTGAGAGTGAGATGTTTTTCACTTGAAACTGTAGAATTGGATTAACTTTCGGATTCTCTTTAGTCGACAAAAATAATTTAAAAATTTTTTTTTGTTTTTATAGCATCTGATTATTCCTTAACAATTTTTGAGGCAATTTTTCATGTCAGAAGGAACTGCTTTATTACAAAATCTTTTATAATAGGTACAAAATTGAGGTGAACTCAGTAATTCAAGTGATCTGCCCTGAATCTCTATATGTATTCGAGAGGCAAATCCTACTTAAAGCATAATCAACCCGATATCAGAATTTGTATCCTGTAATTTTTAATGACTTGATTTTTATGGCACAGGCATGATAAAGTCGCTTTTAGACACCCTCATTTAAAACAGCGATTGTGAGTAGCCATTGGACCAACATGATGTGATAAGATACGACAAATTACTGATTATTATAAATAACCGATAAATTCACATAAATTATCAAAAATCTCTGAATATCTAAAAATTCCGGAAATTTTTTAACATTTGAAAAGTTTGGAAATGACTTTGGAAATAACTTTTTTTGGTGCAAGAATATAGAAGAGTTCTCTTATCCTTTCATTTGTTGATCAGTTTTACATGCTTAATGTAAACAAAACTTCAAATTTTAATTGTCGAATATAAGGATTACCTCATCTTCGTTCCTCATCTTGTTTGTATCCCTATTATCTTCTATACTCTTATTTGCTCAGTTCTCGGAGTCTTTGGATTTGTCATCCTGCAAACATTATTTAATAATTAAATTATTTTTGGTAAATGAATTGATTACCATCTCACAAGAAGGATACCTCGATAATTCTTTTGATTTCACTTGCATCACTATTATCTTCCTCTACGAATAAGAACTCTTTAGAATTTTGACTCTCTTTTCTGGCCTTGTTCTGCCGTTCATCACTTTTCTGGCAGGCCGATTCATGTCGCAGTTTTTTTATAATGTATGTTGGTATGTTTTTCATGTGCTTTGCAATTTTATCAGTTGTATAAATACTTTTGAACGTCATCCAATAAAGAGAGATTTCTATCAAGGATACAGAAATTTGGAAGAAATTAATTTACATACAATTTATATAGAATATGGCCATGTAGTTACATAGAACGGTATTATTATGAGAGGAGAAATCAGGATTACCATGCACAGCATCCATTTCTTATATGTTTAAGGGAGGTTTCGGCTTTCCTCCTTTCTTTTTTTGATAATTACTTACTTCTCCCGTCACCGTGGACTCTCGCATAACTTGATCTCCAAATATTATACGAGCAATGTTTGTAATAAATATTGAGGGTGTAAGCTTTCTCCTTAGTCTTAGCTGATCGTACTGCAATCTGTCGATCTAGATCCCGTGCCCTGCAAGAATATATTGAAAATTAAAAAAAAGCATTTATAAACAGTTTACACGAAAAACAATTTTTTTTAAGTTGAGGCATCATTTATGAATGTTCACATACGAAATCATGCTAGTATTTGTTCCCACCTTCTTGTTCACAGGATCCACGAACCCTACGGCAATATCCTCACCACTAGCAATTCGATCATTCAGATTTACTTTGGCTTCTTCCTGGAGATTGTTAATGGTAGCTGGAAATCGTTTAATTAGTTATAATGTGTTATAAGCAGAATTTACAAAAATATACAATTTTTGTGTGGTTTAACATAAAACAGAATTTATCTAGGTAATAAAGGTAAACAAAATTTCATCAACAAATAAATAAAAACAAGAGAAATATTTTTTGAACTAAGCCATACTATGTGCAAAACATTCTAAATAGTCACCTTCAATATTGAACATGTGATTAATCAGTTTCGTCTGCATCTCCAGATTAAGTGCTCTTAAAGCTCGTGATTCCGTTTCTAACTCCAAAATACGTTGTTTTAACAGCACAAACTGCGCGCAGTGTCTATTTTCGTTAAAATAGTTAAAAAGGTTAGCTTTTGACAAAAATGGGTAAAACGTACGTGAAAATTTTTGGTTAATTTTAAATATTTTACTTTTTACATTCAAAAAGGATAAAGAAAGCTGCCAAACTTTTAGGATTGACTATAGTTTCTTCTTTGTGCTTCGTTACATCTTCAGTTTCGCTCCGATTTTCTATTTCTACTGAAGTCTTTTCTTGATTTATTATTCGAATCAGCTACAATCATAAAAGTAATATAATAAATACAAAGGGATCCAGCTAGTACGAAATTTAAAAACGTTTTTGGAACGTTCTAAGAACGTTTTTAGGACGTTCTAAAAACGTCTTGGGAAATTTGTTCCCACTGAGGAAGCAATAAATTCCAATTTGACTGAATTACCGGCTGTGAATCACTATATCGTAAATTGGAAATATAGACGTATTTCACACCTTCATACGGTGTTTATTTACACTCGCAGCTTCTATTACAGATCTACCAGTTTCCGAAGCATTTGATTGGTCCGCTGAACGGTCAATATTTTTCTTACTACAATGTGCCGCATTTTAAACACTATCATTTGACGTTTGAGTTTTTTTTTTATTTTCAGTCAGAGCAACATCCCCGGAACCATGCTTCCTCTTTCGAGAAACGCTTCGTGGCTACAATTGGAAAAATACTAATTATACACAAAGATATCTAAATTAAATTCGTGAATCTTCAATTATCAAGGTATCTGCATCAAAGTGAGCTGTGCAGAAATAAGAAGAAAATTTGATTTCGATAATATGCAAGACTGATATCCATCTATAAGAAACTTTCACGATAAATTTTGAAATTCGAAAGAATTCCTAATACGAGTATACCAGAAAAATATTTTTTTTTCTCTTTTTTGGAAATATTCAAAAGTGTATAACTTTTTTAATTTTGATCGAAAGTGAAAATTTAATTGAGATAATATGCAAGACTGCTATCCATCTATGAGAAACTTTGAAAACAAATTTTGAATTACGAAAAAATTCCTAATATATCAGAAAAATATTTTTTCTCTTTTTGGAAATTTGCAAAAGTGTATAACTTCTTCAATTTTTATCGATTATGAAAATTTAATTTAGATAATATGCAAGACTGCTATCCATCTATAAGAAACTTTGACACAGAATTTAAAATTCGAAAAAAATTCCTAATTTATCAGAAAAATATTTTTTTTCTCTTTTTTGAAAGTGATTAAAAGGGTATAACTTTTTCAATTTTGATCGAGGGTGAAACTTTCAATTGAATAATTTGAAAGTCTTCTACCTATAGATGAGAACCTTTGATAAAAGTTTTGAAATTCAAAAAAGATTCTAATTTATCAGAAAAATATTTTTTCTCTTTTTTGGAAATTTGAAAAAGTGTATAACTTTTTAAATTTTTATCGCAATTGAAAATTTCAATTAGATAATTTGCAATTCTTCTACCCATCTATGAGAAATTATGACAAAAAATTTTGAAATTCGAAAAAAATTCCAAATTTATTAGAAAAATATATTTTTTTTTTTTCAAAATTTTTAAAAGTGTATAACTTTCAGTTTTGATCGAAATTGGAAATTTCATATAGATAATTTGCAAGTCTTCTACCGATCTATTATAAACTTTAAAAACAAATTTTGAAATTCGAAAAAATTCCTAATTTGTTAGAAAAATATTTTTTTCTCTTTTTTGGAAATTTTCAAAAGTGTACAACTTTTTTATTTTGTATCGAAATTAAAAATTTCATATAGATAATTTGCAAGTCTTCTACCCATCTATAATAAACTTTGACAAAAAATTTGAAATTCGAAAGAAATTCCTAATTTATCAAAAAAATATTTTTTTCTCTTTTTTGAAAATTATTAAAAGTGTATAACTTTTTCAATTTTCATCGAAATTGTAAATTCTATTTAGATAATTTGCAGGTCTTCTACCTATCTATAATAAACTTTGACAAAACATTTTGTCGGATTTTTGTCGGAAAATTGGTCGGATTATGATTCGGACGGCTTCGATAAAACTGTCCTAGACGGCAGTATCCCGGACACGAATCTTTTAACAATGTATAAGTGTTGCAAATTAGAGCCTATAAAATCAGTTGTGTGCTTTAATTGTGGTGCTACGTATCATAGAACTTGTGCTGGCCGTGTAAAAAATCTGGTGTCCCTCAATGGAGGTAGATGTAAGTGCTGTGAAGTTCCTAAGACCTCCTCTTCAACGCCTGAGTCGACGAAAGATGGATCTGAAATTTCTTATTTGCGTGAATTTTTAAAAAGACGAGAGATAATCATAAACAACAAAGATAATTTGATCGGTTCACTGAGAAAGGAATTAAAAATTATTAAGATGAAAGCCACAGAGTTCGAGAAAAAAAGAAAGCAAGATGGTGGGAGTCGGGTGAGGGCTGCCACTTCATATCGAGACGCAGCTCTTGTCATAAAGCCTAAAAACGAGACACAAACATGCCAGGAAACGAAGAGCGCCGTCAAAAATAACGTCTGTCCTAGTGAACTTCGGCTCGTGTCACATCAGTAAGAAACATCTCAGGCGGGGGTGTTGTAATGAGCTGTTCGGACTTCAACTCTAGGGAGAAGCTATCTCAGGCTGTTAAAACTCATAGACCGTGGGCTGACAACGTAAATGGGAGCGTGATACGGATAAGGCCAATTTTCACATGAGATGTTCGTCTGATGATGAGGAACGTAAAAATGGGTG
>NC_046663.1:142992530-143016435 GCF_010883055.1 Belonocnema kinseyi
GTCCAAAAAACGCCTTGCGAGCTATAAAGCAGCTCCCCCCCAGTTTCCGTTTCTGCAGAAAGAACATCCATAATGTCTTTTTTTTCGAAATTGAAATATTAACGCGTGCCGCCGGGCACTTAAAAAGCCTATCTAATGAACATGGTGAAATATTGAATTTTCGAAAAATTGAACTCATGTTCCAGGACTTCATGTGAACGTGTCAGGCTTTCTAGGGATTGGAGATGAGTATCTACGAAATAAAATCATTTCAATAACTTTTATTTCCAAACCACCGTCACCCTCCCCGCAGCGCCCCAAACATGACCAAAAAATAAAGAAATACATTTTTACGTATTATTGTTACGCTTTAGCAATTTTGGTCGTCTTTTTTAAACAAATAATTACTAATGGACAATTCGAATATTGAACATGACTTCTTGAACAATTTTAAGTTATTTAAACAAATGTAAATTATTAAAACATTTATTTATGCCTACAGAAGTTAAAAAATCGTATTTTGTGATTGAAATGTAGTATTTATTCATTGTTTTAAGTAATACATTTTTCTAAAAAAATGAAGTACTAAAGAAAACAATTATGTTATGTCTATTTTCAACATTTCTAAAAATTGAGCCAGACATCAACTTTCTTTTCAAATTAATATCCTATGCTACGTTTTGTTGCATAATGACACAATTTTGATACTTATCTTTTAAATTTTTATAAATTTCTATTTGTTTAAGCAATCTTTATTTGCTCACGTAGTTTTTTCCGATAAATAAAAAAATTAAATTAAATAGAACACATACAATTATTTTTTTCGCTGTATAGTGTATGAAAAGAATAAACCAACAACTTTTTAATTGTTTAAACATATATAATTTGTTTAAATAATTACTTTCCCAAAAAGTTTTAAAATAGTATTTTTTTAATTAAACCTAATATTTAATTATTTTGAGGAGTAGCAAAGTAATTTCACATACTTCTGTAAAATCACACAGGGAAGTGTGTGATGTTTACAATTATACAATATGTAATGTTCCGAAACTTTGTAATTTTACACAAATCTTTTTTTACAGTGTAAATAATCAAAAAAAGGTAGGTATAGGATACTATTTTGAAAAGAAAGTTGTTATGAGGCTCCATTTGTAGAAATTTCAAAAACAGACAATAAATAATTGCTTACGGTCATGTGACGAGTGGGAATCCCAAACAGATTCCTCCTTATTAAATCCTACCGCATTAGTGACAAAAAAATAAGTGACTTTTTCGGGCAAACGGTACAACCTTCAAAAAGAAAAAATCAGACAGAAGATTTTCAACTAAAGAAAAGCTATAAATTGGTTACAAATTGGTTTGTGCTAGAATGCGTGGTTTTTAAAAAATAAAAAACAACATTAACAATGTTTAAAATATAATTTTTGGACACATGACACGAAATATGAAATATATTGAAATAAAAAAGTGTTTCATCCAAAACAGAGCTAAAAATGTGTCATGATTTCCTGTTGTGGGACCGTCGTCTTTGATTTAGTCGTAACAATTAGAAATATAAATATCAAAATTAGATTTTTTGGTAAACGATACGAGTTATGAACAGAGGATTAAGAGATAAAACATATCCACCCAAAAAGTATCCAAAAATTTGCTATGAATCATTTTGAAACTAAATGGATAAATTTTATTTTAATCGCGAAAAACACGCTCAAAAATCAGAAAATTGAGCAGAAATCTATTGAAATAATGCATGTTTCAGCGTACCCAATAATAACATTTGATGCAAAATAAGAAACATATATTAAAATGATCAGATAAATAAAATTGTTGTTTGCAATATCTGAATAAGTGATTCCAGGCCGATTTCAAAAAATATATGTAATGTACATTTGATATAAAACTGTTGAAAATAGCGTATAAAGTTGAACATTTTAGGCCCAATCCAGAGTGAAGTATCACTATTTATTAAACAATTTCTCAGCAATTGCGATTCATCTTCACTGAGGTTTTCTTCTTCGCTTTGAAAACCGCTGCCGCCAGCTGTAAACGAAACAAACCATTTATGCAAGGAAATATAATAATAACTGTTTTATAGCATATAAATACATTTATATTTATTATTAATTTATTAATTATATTATTATTGTCTTTAATTGTTGTATATATTGCTCTGATTGTTATGAAGCTCAACAATTTGTATTTTAAAATAGCGTAACAGTGTCTCCGAGTATAGAACTGCATTAAAAATGCACCACCAAGAATTTGTAATGCCTACGCCAATGACCCACGCTGGGTCTGGGAAACTTGACATTCGTCACGGTAATAAAGATCGAACGTATCTCCACGACAAAACATAAACTTTAATAATAATAAATAATGGGTATTTTAAAGTAAAGCGATTTTGTTGTTTAATTTTTATAATCATATTCATCTTTATTACAACTTTCTACGATAATCAGAAGCTGAGAACGTGACACGGATTATGATTATTTATAGCAGAATAAGTTATTGTTTTGATTGAAAGTGGCTGACGCCAATTCATTGTAGAAGACTTACTTTATTCGCGTACTAATTTTGAGCACACCTTCTTTTAAACTGCTAAAGATACAGCAGGTGATTGAAAAAATGGGAAAAAGAAGGAAAAATGCGAATAACTTGGTAAATATTAACATTTTGAACAAATACTTCTTATTCATCTTGGAGCATACCTGTAATAGAGTACCTTTTGTCTCTTAATAATTTTCGAAAAAATCACTTGTTGTCAATAAAAAAGGCTTTTTATTGTTATGGTATTTCTTTAATCGATGTTTTCTCCAAAAGTATCAATTTTATCAAAAAATTATATACCAATGAAAATATGCATCTCCGGGAGTGGAACAACTTTTGTTTCAAACATTTTCCTGTAAAATCAATTTCAAGAAATTTCACCTGAGTTTCCGGCGACTTCGAAGCCGCCTGGCAACACTTTTGCATCCAGGTAAGTGCCTGGCAATGCGCAGGTGCTATTTCTAATTTCAGCCCCTACATGTACACCAATTTTCAACCTTATCCGAGTCACGTAAGTTAACTGCCAAAAATTCGCACCTTTGACAGGTCGCCACAGGTGAACGCATCCACTCACACCTGCCAGGCACCCATTTTTACGTTCATCATCATCAGACGAACATCTCATGTGAAAATTGGCCTTATCCGTATCACGCTCCCATTTACGTTGTCAGCCCACGGTATATCAGCTAGGTGACAAATATACCATCAAGGAGCTATGAAAGATCTAACCCAAAGTGAAAATTTTGGGTATACATGCCAATGAATTCGAAGAAATCGACGAGCTAATCCCCAAAATCTGCAACCAAAATCAAATTTCTGAAGGACTAGAATTTAGGATGAAAGTTCTCTTCAAAAAAATTAATAGAAATAATAAGAATTTCTATACAGTTATTGTCGAAGTTGATCCAACCATTCATAACACACTTACAGAAAAACGAAGAATTTATGTTATGTAGGGTTGGGGATCTGTACGGTACTCGATCATGTGAGCGTTTTGAGATGCATGAAATGTCTCAGATTTGGTCATATGGCTAAATACTGTCACAGCACGTCACATACTTGTCCACAATGTAGTGGTTCTCACACAGAAGCCGAATGTACACCTTCTATAAGAAAATGCACGAACTGCTTCCATGCGGCAACTATACTGAAGATCCCTGGCGTAAAATTCGACCACACGGTATTTAGCAAAGACTGTTTATCCTACAAGAAAGCTTTGTCGAGAGCTGCCAGTAGGATAGACTATGCCCGCGAATAGCAATCGTATTTGTCAAAACGTTCTTCTGGCAGCTTTCTTGATCAGCTGTAATTGAACGATTCCACCAGCCGACAACAGGAGAGACGAACTGTACCAAGTAAACACTGTGACTCACTATGTAACCTCAACATTTACTACCGAAATGTTCGTGGCCTACGAACTAAACTTATCAACCTGCAGAATGATATTGCTCTCTCGGAATTTACATACGACATTATTGTTTTGACTGAAACGTGGCTCAATTCCAATCACTTCAACGCTGAGCTGGGTATCACTAACTACACTATCTACAGAAGAGACAGAGATACCCAGTCGAGTAACGTTGAACGAGGTGGGGGAGTGCTACTAGCGGTGAATTCGAAATTTCGAAGCTTCGGATATCGAACTTCAGTTACTTCTGCCGAACAGACGGCTACAATCATCGTTGGCGACTATAACATCTCGAACATCCGCTGGACCAATGACGATCGAGGAGTACGTATGCTCTCCAGCAGCGAGGCCTTGCCTTCTGCAAGAGAGAGCGCAAACGCGCTTTTTGACACATGCGGTTTTTATAACCTTTTTCAAAAAAATCAAGTGCAGAACACATCGGGTAAGATTCTCAATTTAGTTTTTACATCACTTTATGCAGCTACTATGCACCAATCCCTTGATCCTCTCTTGCCCAGCGATACATACCACCCACCACTAGATATTTTTCTCCCAAAGCAAATAACTGCATCAAGTTCTGATACATACTTTTATCTAGATTCCAAAAATGCTGATTATACCTCAATAATTTCCTTTCTGGGTACAAGAGATTGGGATGCATTGTTTACTCAATTATCTATAGATGATTGTGTCAGTTATTTTTAAGCGATCATGTATGACTTAATTGAATTATATGTACCATAACGAAAAACACGTAGCGATAAATACCCTGTATATTTTTCTCGAGACTTAGTTAATATGCTTGCCCAAAAGAGAGCTGCTCATTACCGATTTAAGCCCAACATGATGCACCTGGAAGACAAACAAGTCAGAACTGATCAGGAAATCGCGAATTTATTTGCAGAAAACTGTGCTTCCGTATATGAGACGAATACTCTACCCGAATTTAAACAATTAAATAGCTTTACACTTGATATTAATAATGTTGAAATCGCCTTGTCAGAAGTTTTTGAGAGGATCAGTGTAATAAACTGCAATAAAGGTCCTGGTCCCGATGGCATCTCTCCTCTTTTCTATAAAAACTGCTGCTGCGCAATATCTAGGCCAATTTGGTACCTTTTTACTAAATCCTTATCTACCGGTTTCTATTCTTCTCAATGAAAATCTAGTCACGTTCTTCCAATTTACAAAGCAGATGATAAATCGGATGTTAAGAACTATCGACCGATAAATATAATAAACACAATCGCAAAAATCTTTGAGAGTATCTTGACAGATAAACTTTCAATTTGGTGCCAAAATTTTATTGTCGAGGAGCAGCATGGGTTTATTTCTGGTAGGTCATCGTGCACTAACCTTATTTTATATACTCAGCTTATTGCGGAGGCGCTTCATGATAATAAGCAAGTTGATGTAATTTATACTGACTTTTCTCGCGCTTTAGACAAGGTTAATCACGCGAGGTTGATCCAGAAACTAGAGGCATTTGGAATTCATGGAAATTTATTAGAATGGTTAATGATATCATATAAATATTTAACATTGTTATGGCCATACTTTTTGCTGATGATTTAAAAATGTACACTATCATTACATCCCTTAAGGATGCTGTTGCAATTCAAAAAGATATTACCGCCTTATATATGTGGTGTCTGGAAAATGGGATGACTTTAAATATTCTAAGTGTAAGATGATGCGTTATTGACGAAAAATATATCCTTTTGAATTCCAATACCTGATAGATGGATCTGTCGTCGAAACTATTCATGCAATGCACGACCTTGGAATTTTTGTAGATGATAATCTCTCTTTCCTCCAGCATATTGATTATTGTACCGCTAAAGGTCTAAAGATGTGGGGATTTATCAAGCGTCACTCTGTAGAATTTAAACAACTGCACACACTACGCTTATTATATATCACGTTAGTTAGACCCATTTTTATGTACTGCTTACAAGTTTTGTTTCCACATCACGCCTCGCATACTAAAAAACTGGAAAGGGTTCAACATAGATTTTTCTCGTGGGCGGCAATTAAGTTAGGTCTTCCTAATCCACGATTGTCGCACGACTATTCACATATTGCTGCTGCTTTAAATATCAGTTTTCTGAAGTCACATCGAAAACCGCAAGATATTCTATTTATGCACAAGATAGTCGATAGAAACATAACTTGTCCTCAATTACTTAAAACTTTACACCTAAATGTACCGGGTAGATCCCTGCGGAGCTCCACTTATATATCTTACACATTTCATTTAGATAACTTCAGATCTAGTTTCGGCGAACATTCACCAATATCTGGAATGACCAGAAACGCCAACGATGTAGATAAGGAAGGACTTACTGTTTTTGGCCCTTCATACCCCCGTTTCTATGCTAGTGTTAGGTAGTACATTCTAGTCCATTTTACAAAAGTTTAGATTAAGATAATATTTAGATTAGATTTAGGTTAACTAGCAATTAAAAACTTTTTGTAAAATACATCGGTAATTGGGCTTCTTGCTCGTCAATTGAATGAATAAATAAATAAATAAAAATTCCTAATTTATCAGAAAAAAATGTTTTTCTATTTTTGGGCGATTTGCAAAAGTGTACAACTTTTTTAATTTTCATCGAAATTGAAAATTTCATTTAGATAATTTGCAAGTCTTCTACCTCTCTATGATAAGCTTTAACAAAAAATTTTGAAATCCGATAAAAATTCCTAATTTATCAGAAAAATATTTTTTCTCTTTTTTGAAAATTTTAAAAAGTGTATAAATTTTTCAATTTTGATCGAAAGTGAAAATTTAATTTAGATAATATGCAAGAATTCTATCCATGTATAATAAGCTTTGACAAAAAATTTTTAAATTCGAAAAAAATTCCTAATTTATCAGAAAAATATTATTTTCTCTTTTTTGAAAATTTTCAAGTGTATAACTTTTTAATTTTTATCGAAAGTAAAAATTTAATTTAGATAATATGCAAGACTGCTATCTATCTATAAGAAACTTTGTCAAACAATTTTGAAATTCGAAAAAATTCCTAATATATCAGAAAAATATTTTTTTCTCTCTTTTGGAAATTTGCAAAAGTGTACAGCTTTTTTAATTTTCATCTAAATTGAAAATTTCATAAGGATAATTTGCAAGTCTTCTGCCCATATATAAGAAACTTTGACAACAAATCTGGAAATTCGAAAACAATTTTTTTTAAGTTTTCAAAATGTTCTAAATTTTTGGAATTTGGTTAAAAATATCTGGTTTACGAGCTTAACCTTCATTTCGTGACTGTCAAAAAGTGGATCAAAGGCAGACTCGATTGGAAAAATCCTTCAAAAGTTAGCGTGGCCACAACAATCATGTAACCATAAATACAGACTTACAGGCAGACAGACACCGACAAAATTTTGCGATTTTCACACTCTGGGAGTGCCGAAACGTAAAGATCCGTTAAAAACCAGAGATGGAAAATTTGTACGATTACATTAAACTCTCATGAATGAGAATGTAAAAATTATTCTGCTAAATAAAAATTTTATGTATGCTTAGTTCCGGGACATTAGTTGCTTTGTTTTTTTTGCTTGTTCTAAGTTTTTATCCAAAAATATTGCGGAGTTTGGATTAAACATGGGGAGAATTTTAACACACATTACTTAAATGTAGCAAAATAAATTCTTTTCAATTTTCCCACAAAAGAAGATTTTGGGGAGCGGCTGAACGCAGATTATCTATCTTTCCCGCTATATTTCTTTCACATTCACACTTCTGAAGGATACAAATGAAAACTGGACTTACCGGCAACAAAGGAGATTGCTGCAGCGTAGAATTTCCCACCGCATTTGACCTTGAAAGAAGTGTTTTTTATGTGATTCGCGTCGAAGTTTAACGCGCGATTCAGAGGCATAATTTCACACTTTTTATGTTTGTTTATTTCATTTTTGCACGCACCGGCGTATTTAAGACAGCAGCAAGCCATCCCGAAGAGGATATATCTTATAGTACACTTTCTAGAGCACAATTTACTAATGAAACTGATATCGCGCGTGCACGTGCTGATTGCCGGCCGGTTTCACTCGCGCGGTCTTCGCTGCAACCACACTGCGTACAGTCCCATGTTAAAGAATATGAACTTAGTAAAGTAACGGAGTATGCGCCATCTATCGGAGATAGAACAAACTACAGCTCTAATCCGACAACCCCTTCGCCCCGCTCCACCCTCCATTACATGCAAATTATAATATATTTTTTTATTTAGATT
Organism: Belonocnema kinseyi; assembly: GCF_010883055.1. Classification (NCBI taxonomy): domain Eukaryota; kingdom Metazoa; phylum Arthropoda; class Insecta; order Hymenoptera; family Cynipidae; genus Belonocnema; species Belonocnema kinseyi. The sequence continues at coordinate 143,000,709 of NC_046663.1, forward strand.
TACAGGAAGAATAATTTACGTAAACAAATCGTTCTATCCTTAATATGAAATCTCTAAACGATATTGTCGATTTTGATTGTCACGCTACTCGATTTTCATTGCTATATGCGTGAGACACGAGTTGTGAATGGGTTAGACAGAGTTGGAAAATATTGAAAAAATTGTCACGATTGCTCGTTCTTTGATGGCTACATGCGTGCGAAAGGGAGACTCGTGAGTCACCGTGAGTTAGACAGTAATGGAACGTTACACACGTTTTCTTGAAGTTAAATGATCCCAACGGAGCTGGCTTAATCTGCGCTTGCTTGGATTTGAGTGACGTTCATTGGCTACGGTGCGCGTCTGTACTTGATTTTTAAATACGTACGCGAACTAAAGCCTATGAGCGCCGCACAGTTCAAGCATGCGCAAGTATTTTTGGATCACTGTTGGGAATAATAATCGAATCAAATTTCGAGGTTGGTAATACTAATTAACGCTTCTCATTTACCACCACCTTTCCACCCGTGCCATCGCCATCGCAATACAGGGCCTCTGCTTGTTATTTATGGTCGAATTCTGATTTCAATTTAAGCCTCTCTGCTAGTTGTTTATGATCATATTATTATTTCAATTTCGGAGAGGACATTTTAAAGCCTCCAAAGCATTTGAACGAGCTATCTGGACCATTAAATATATCTACCTGAGTGCCTGTGGAGAATTTCTCCGAGCTTCTCAGAGCCTTGAGAATCTTTAGCATATACTCTGAGATTTCTATCGGTAGGGTTATTATATTTTAAATTATAAGTTAATGTATAAGATATTATTTGTTATTAATATAAACATTAACATTAAGTAATGTTTCAATGAAGCATGGAATTTGTTATTAAAGTACATTGCTGGTGTAAAATGCGATAACAACTTTTGAAATTTTGAGGTTAGGAATTAATTTTAAAATACAAGAGCGAACTGCTGGTTATAAAATTTTTGGTAAAAAAAAAACTATTTTAATCAGGATTAAAATAAAAAATAGCTTTTTATGTTTTCATCCTACCTCTTTTTGTTTCGTTTACTGCGAGCAGTTCGCTCTTGAATTGCAAAATGTAATATTAACCTCAAAATCTCAATAAGTTGCTACCGCATTTTTTATCAGCAATGAAATTTTATAACAAATTCCATGCATCACAGGAATAATACTTGATGTTTATATTGAATGCAAATAATAACTAAAACATTAACTTATAACTAAAAATACACCAATGTTACACTAACTTTTCTCAATATAAGAAAAGTACGATAAAACTCCTTGCACTTGACCTTCACAACAAAACAGCTGTATGAAATGTATAGGCTTCCAATGTTTTATGTGTTTCTGAACAATATATGGTTTAAGAGATGTGGGATTGAATGAATTATGTTCAGGTTTATGGATGTATCGGGTCTTCATATTTATATTTCTAACAAAAAAACACAAAATTTCAACAAGATACGGGAATTTTCAAACAAATAATTCCATTTTTAACTAAAAAAATCAAGTTTCAATAAAAAATATCAAATTTTAAACAAAAATAGAATAATTCAGTTTTTAGTATATAAAACTTAATATTCAATAAAAAATTTAATTTTCTACAGGTTATTTAAAATTTTAACCAAAACAGGCGAATTTGACAGCAAATAGTAAAAGTTTTAACAAAAAATATGAAATTTCAATCACAAAGATTAATTTTCTATTTTAAAAAATCATTTTTAACAAATAATAGAATTTTCAACTAAATTTTCAATCCAAGAGCAATAATATATAAAGTATTTAAAATAAGATAAAATTCACTTAAAATCGGGGAAGTTCTACACATTATATAGCAGAAACTTTCAGCGATTAACATTTTTTATAGTAAATTATGCAAGACGTTTTTTCTGATATAAGACAAAAAAATGGAATTTGGACATCTATGTTAAGAATAATAAAAAACAGATTACGTCTTTAACCATAAAATAATTTTTAACAAAAAAGATGAAGTTTCAATAAAAAATATCAAATTTTAAACAAAAATAGTATAAGTCAGTTTTTAGTTTATAAAAGTTAATATTCAATCCAAAAAATGAAAAATTCTACAAGTTATTTAAAATTTTAATTAAAACATATGAACTTGACACCAACTAGTAAAAATTTTGACAAAAAAGATGAATTTTTAATCACAACGATTAATTTTTAATTAAACAACATTTTTTAAAAACAAATAATAGAATTATTAATTAAATTAATTTTCAATGCAAGAACAATATTAAAAAAAAATTTTTTAATAAAATAGAATTTACTTATAACCAGGCAGGTTCTACACATTATTTAGCAGAATCTCTCAGCGATTAAAATTCTTTTATAGTAAATTATGCAAGACGTTTTTTCCGATCTGAGATAAAAAAAATCTATTTTGGGCATCTATGCTAAGAATAATAAAAAACAGATTAATTTTTTACCCATAACATTAATTCTCTACAAAAAAACGATTAGTTTTCAACCAACAATGATATAATTAAAATTTTCGTTAAAAACATTCATTCTTAACAAACAAACAAAATCAAGAAAATAGTTCAATCCTAAATAAACAAGATAAGATTATAACAAAAAAAATAATTTTCTACCAGAAAGACGAATTTTCAAATTAAAAAAATTAAGTTTTAATTAAAAATATAATTTTTCATCCTGAAATTGTGTAGTTGAATTTTTAATCAATTTTTAACAAAATATTTGAACCCTAGTCAAAAAGATCAGTTTTCAAACAAATAGTAGAGTTTTCAACTCAAAAAGATAAATTTTTAATTGCAAATATAAATATATAAAACCAGAAATAGGATAATTCCTTTTTAGTAAAAAGAATTAATATTTAACAAAAAACAATTCAATTTCAACAAATTAATTGAAATTTTACTAAAATAGGTGCATTTGATGATACATACATATTTAAACTTTCAAGCAAACAGATGTATTTTCAACCAAGAAGATTAATTTTTTATAAAAAAGACGATATTTGAAACAAATAATTGAATTTTCAACCCAAAAATATCCATTTTTAATTCCAAATTTCGGTGTTCCACCAAAAGCGGGATAGTTAAATTTTCAGATAGAGAATTTAATTTTTAACAACAAAAAAACGGAATGTGCAACTTAATAGTTTTGTTCTTAATCACAAAGATGCATTTTCAAACGAGAAGATTAATTTCCTACCGAAATAACGAATTTTCATCGAAATATGTGCATTTTCAAACCAAAGGGTTGAATTTTCAATTACAAAAGATCAATTTTTAACTTCAAATATCAATTCTCTACCAAAAATGATATCATCCAATTTTATCTTACATAAATTAATTTTGGATTAACTATAAAGGAACTTTCAACAAAATAGTTGAATTCTCAATTAAAAAGATGAATTTTCAAGGAATTAGTTTTATGTTTCTAACAAAAAACACTAATTTTCAAAAAATACATCAATTTTCAAACAAATAATTCCACTTTTAACTAAAAAAGATCAAGGTTCAATAAAAACTATCAAATTTTAAACAAAAATAGAATAATGCAGTTCTTAGTTTATAAAAGTTAATATTCAATTAAAAAAATGAAATTGTCTACAGATTATTTCAAATTTTAACTAAAGCAGATGAATTTGACACCAAACAGTAGAAGTTTGAACAAAAAATATGAATTTTCAATCACAAAGATCAATCTTTATTAAAGAAATTTTTCTAGTAAATAACAGAATTTTGAAGAAATTGTTGATGTAAGTTGTTGGCTTCAGGGTCAGGTGAATTGAAACTAATATTAAGTTGTTTAAACGTTTCAGCACACAATGGTGGGCTATATCAGATAATTTCATTAAATCTATGAAAAGTACACAATATCTTGTAAGTACACAATACTACAATTAGAAGCAGTATTTTTTGATTAATATCTTAGTTGAGAACTAATAAAAAACGAAAATTACTTATTTTTAAATTTTAATTTTGTTTAATTTGATTAAGAACTATTGAGAAATCTTGCAGTAATCTTAAGATATTATTTTATTTTAAAGAAGTGCAATTGATGAGAAAACAATACCAATGTAATCGAAAAAGTTTTGTCATCAATTTTTTATTTAATGAAACCATTTTCAATCGAAAAAATTGTTTACAAATGATTTTTTAATGAGGTAGATGTAATTATATTAAATGTTTTATTATTTTATTCCTTTATTGTTATTTTTCAGATGATCTGTTTGTACGAAATTTATTATAATAAATTGTAAGAAACCTTATACACATGTAAATTGTTTTCAACTAAATTAATTTTCAATCCAAGAATAATATTATAGAAAGTATTTAGAATAAAATAGAATTCACTTAAAATCAAGCAGGTTCTATACATTATACAGCAGAATCTGTCAGCGATTAAAATTATTCTATAGTCAATTATGCAAGACGTTTTTTCTCATATAAGACAATAAAAAGTCGAATTTGGACATCTATGTCAAAAATAATATAAAACAGATTAATTTTTCACCCATAAAATTAATTCTCTACAAAAGATGATTAGTTTTTAACCAACAATGGTATAATGAAAATTTTCCTTAAAGACATTCATTCATAGTACAAAAAAAAACGGAATGTGCAACTTAATAGTTTTGTTCTTAATCACAAAGATGAATTTTCAAACGAGAAGACTAATTTTCTACCGCAATAACGAATTTTCATCGAAATTTGTGCATTTTCAAACCAAAGGGTTGAATTTTCAACTAAAAAAGATAAATTTTTAACTTCAAATATCAATTCTCTACCAAAAATGATATAATCCAATTTTATTTTACGTCAATTAATCTTTGAATAACTATGAAGGAATTTCCAAAAAAATAATAATTGAACCCTCAATGAAGAAGATGAATTTTCAACCGCGAAGATTAATTTCCCTGTTTAAAAAGACGGTTTTAAAAAATTATATTTTGAACAATAAAAAAAAATTTTTTAATATCATTTTTCTATCAAAAATAGTATAATCGACTTTTCTCTTGAAGAAATTAGTTTTTCACCAACAAACGAATTTTTCATGTAATAATAGAATCCTCGAAACAAAGATGATATTTCAATTAAGAAGTTTATTTTTCTACCAAAAATAACGAATTTTCAACAAAATTCTGAATTTCTAAATACTGCATCCAAACAGATAAATTTATTTCCAAATTGTTCAATCTTTAGCGAAAAAAGGTCGATTTTAAACCAAAAGGATTAATTTTCCACCAAAACAGAAAAATTAAAAAAATTTAATTATTAAGTACAATAGGTAAATTTTCAACCAAAAATAGTAGAATTGAAATTTCTTTTAAAGGAATTTGTTTTTGACAAACTGAAAAGGAGTTTTTTTAATAACTCAATGCTTAATGAAAAATATTAATTTTCTACCAAGAATATTACGTTTCTATAAAAAATTACGAATTTTCTACAAAATCTAGAAAGTTTCAAACAAAGATATGATTGTTATCTAAAAAAATATTTTTTAACCAAAAGCAATATAAGTAGATTTTATCATTATAGAAATTAATAAAAAAAAATTTGAAGAAATTAGTTAAATTTTCAATCAAAAAGGTTCGTTTTGAACCGAAAGAGATGAAGCCTTAATTATGAACTTAATATTCAACGAAAAATTAAATAGTTCAGTTTTTAGTTTTAAAAAATAATTTTCAACTTAAAGAAGTGCAATTTAAAAAAAACTGAGTTCTCTACCAAAACAGAATGCAATTAAAAATCTCAATATGTTTTTAACCAAAAATGGAAGGTTAAATTTCCACTTCAATAAATTAATGTTGAAAAAAAAGAATTTTCAGAAAAATTGTTGAATCCTAAATCTGGAAATCATGTTCAATTTTGCATAGCAATTAAAAAAAATAATTAACCAAGCTCTCCAAAAAACTCTATGACTTTAAAAAAAAATTCCCTGAAATTTTCATGTTTTTCGAGGTATAAAAAATGCCCTAATATTCCAGGGTTTTCAGGTAAGATAAGCATGCTGATTTTGCTGAATAATATTAGGATAAATTACTTAAATTAATGTACTTTTTTGCGAAGTTTGAAAATTTTCGTTGTTTTTGTTTAGAAACGAAAAATTAAAATATAGTTTAAGTTTCCACTCGATCACATGTCCGAAAATAAAAATTCCCACACAAAAATTGAGAAATAAATGAACAAAGAATTTTGCTAATCATTTATGCTTATGCGAATCATTTTTGTTGAGTTTTTGAATCTAACAGTAATGAGTAGAGACCAATATTTTGGTACTAAAGATGCTTAATTAGGTTTAAAAGTCTGTCTCCGAAGTTATAATAAATACATTGTTTCAATTTGAAGATGGAATTAAGCACTGAGCACTGAATGTCTAATCTCTATAACCGATATATTATTCACAAACGAAAAACTGCATTAATTTGAAAAATAATCGCGACATGAATAAAAACTTTAACGGTTATGTTTCGCGACGATGTTTCACGAAAAAACAAACGCCGGCCCCATCAAACTTAAAAACATGCGTAATATGCATGTCCGCAAAGCACGGGCCCATTCAGAATGATAAAATGTGCACTTGCAATATTACATTATATTTTTAATCATTCAAGTAATTACAGGTAAATCTTTCAAAAAATGCATTTATAATGACCTTTCATACCAAAGTACACAGAATAATCTGGGGTTCTTTACTGAAAGGAAAAATACTGTTTTGAAATTATTTTTTGGCGATGTAATTCAGGTTCAGAAAATATTTAAAACTGATTCAATGTGCTATTTGTCTACGGTCCACTTAATTATAGTTCCCCATGGACTAGTGCGTCTTTTTTAGAATTGCATAAAAAGAAAATAATGAAAGCTTAGTCCCGACAATCGAAATGAGCGAAAAATTCATATTGATAAATTGTGATGTAAATAGGTACGTTTGCGATAATAGGGTCGTCGCACAAAAAAAAATTATTTACTTTTTAAATAAATTAAACTTTAATTATAAAAAAGATAATCATTTTGACTTTACCTGATTTTGTGGATTTTACTACATTTCAGAGAGCTTTACAATTTTCGATATTTTTAAAGATATTATAGATTTCAAAATGTTTTGCGGAATTTTATTCCATTCTTGTAGAATTAATAGGGATTCCACAAAGTTTAGTTTTGAAGTGAAAATAAAATAAATGTTAAAATGACGGAATCATTATTCTACCGTTAGTATTAACAAAGTTTCGGATAGGACTGGATAAGATTCCGTCAGGCAAGTAATTTGATTTTCTGTTTTCAATGTCCGCTTAGAAGACGGATAAGCCAGATAAGCAGCCGCTTTCAGATTTAACAAGAACAGTTTCTGGATTAAAAATTGTTTAAGCTTTAAATTAATAAAATTGTAATTCAAAGAAGTGAAAACTTGAGTGCTCTAATTTTCAGTTTAGTTTTAATTGCTTTAAATGAAAAAAATGTGGGCCTAAAAAGATCGAATTTTTCAATCTACATCATGAGACTTGAGACGATTTCAACAGAGTTTACAGGTTTGAAAAAAATACCAACGATTACAAGGGTTTTTTTCTGATTTTTTGAATTTTATGAGATATTAAAGAGCCAAAGATTTTGTAATTTTCTAAGGAATTTTGAAAGATATTATAGAAAATAAAAAACTTCAGGAAATCGTCTAAAAGATTTTTTTTTAATTTTAAGGAATTTAATGAGTTTTGACATTTTTAAGAGTTTTCTAAGAATTTCGTAGTATTTCAGAAAATTTGAAAGGATTTTAAAAAGTTTTCTGCGAGACTAGTGTTATTTGAAAGATTTCAAGGGACTCCAACGAATGTTCAGAGAAATTTAGGGAATTACAAGTGATTTCCATGAATTTCTGAGGAATTAAGGGATTTCAGAGATTTCAATGTGTTTCACTAAATTTAAGGGATTTTAAAGGCTTTCAAAAGAAATGATAAGATTTCAAGGAAGTTCTACTGATTTTTCGGGAGAAGTCTGCCATTTCAACCTTTAAAATTTTTAAATATTTCCTTGTGAAGCAATTTATTTTTTTTTTTAGGGGAGGGGGGCAAATTACCCATTTAAACCAGGCAAAAAAAGGCTAGTTACGGCTCTGTATTGAATTCTTCCTGTGTGAAAAAGCATCATTAGCAAGTTCTTTAATTTAATTTGTTATATTTTTCTTTTACAGATACGCCCATGAACTTCAGCGGAGAAAATGTTACGCCAGAACCGTCTGATCCGGATAAAAGGGCTAAGCGTGTAAAACCTATCCAAGAAATGCCTCGCAATCTCGACCCATTTTCATATTCTTTAAATGACAACGAAACCGATAAATTCGAAAATGACAGCATACCACAATCATCAAAATTAGTAAAAAATTTTGGTGGTGCTTCTGCTGCATCATCATCACCTTCACAGTCATTGGAATCCAGCAAAGATACTGTTTCTGAAATTTTTAATTTGCAAGAGCTCAAAGATTGTATACTGACTCACGGTGAGAGTATCATGTTTCAAGAACCTGGTCTCAAGATTTGGGAGGTAATTCTGATAATTCTTGGTATTTCAACACGATTTCACTTAAGTTATAAGGGTCGACGTGCCTTGCTTGAAGCAACAAAACTGTTTGCTGGCCCACAATATGCAGCTTGGAACTAAAGTGACTATTACTTATTAAGAATATTCTATCCACCTGAAAGTGTTATAAAATACCACTTTTACTGCAATGTTTGTCGCAAGGAACTAGAGGAGCCAGCAACGAAAAGGAAATGAAAAAACACGGCACTATTTGTAATACATGTTTGCGTCAGTTTACATTATCGATGAACTCACCGTACTATTTTCTATCGATAGACGTAAAATATCAAATTATTTCCTTATTGAAAATGGACATTGTTAGGGAAGGTTTGTTGAATAATTTAAAGAATGCTAATCCTACTGACCGCACTGAAGGAATAATGAAGGATGTTTACGGTGGGCTTCTGTATAAAAGAATCGTTGCGGACATGAAAGATGACTGCGTTCTCTTGACGTTTTCACTCGCCACAGATGGTGCACCCTTAAATGAAAGCACCAAAACGTCTTTTCGGCCAACGCTTTTAGGTATTAATGAACTGCCTCCACAGTTACGGTTCAAGTATGCCTTGTTAGCAGGTTTATAAATGGGGAAAAAAGAATCTAAGTCTGAGATGATCAATCTGTATAAGAAATCGCTCGTGCAACAAGTAAAAATCTCAGGAGACATTGGTTTGAGCATGAACATCAATGGGAAAAATATTCTTTCGGATGTTCTTGGTGCTACTCTGAAGGGCAACATTTACATGGCTTAATGAGATATTTGATGGAAGAACACAAACCAGCTAAGAGAGGTCACTACCAATATTTGCTGGACATTGAGGCTACTCAGAAGATCAGACAATCGTCTCTGAAAAGAGAAAAACATTGTCAGTAAATGAGAATAAAGAAAAAGAGGATGGTGAAGAAAACGATGACTGTGAAGAAGCAGAAGCACTTACAACTTCAGATTCAAATCAAAAATCGAAAAAGAAGCCACGAAAGAATGCTAAAACAATTAGGGGTGTGAAGGGATTTTCTGTTTTAACGGAGTTGCAAGGATTCGACATGGTATGGGGCCTTTTTAGAGATTATTTGCATGCTGATTTAATTGAAGTTGTAGTTCAATTGTGGAATAACTGGACTAATTCACACAGTCCTGTTCATTTAACAAAGCAGCAGCAAGTGACGGTGAATGAGAAACTAATGAAAATGACTCCGCCTCAGGAGGTACACCGACTTATAAGACCTTTGACTTCGGAAAAAAGCAAATGGAAAGCCTTAGAATGGCGCAGCTGGTTACTTTTTTATGCGATCCCTTGTTTAAAAGGAATTTTAGGTGACTATGCTCTGCAACATTTTGCTTTATACGTCAAAAGTCTGTATACACTCCTTCAAAGTAGTATAACTGAAGAAGAATTGCAGAAAGCTGACTATGATCTTTACCAATTTGTCTACTTGAAATTATATACGGTGAAAAGTATATGACTTTTAATGTTCACACTTTGAAGCATTTAGTTGACTGTGTCAGATGTTGCAAACCTGTTTGGGCGGACTCGACATTTTCTGCGGAAAATGCTATCTACTATTTAAAGGAATGTATACACGGACCTAAAGGTGCCTATGATTAAATGACAAAAAATGTCTTACAAAGAAATATTTTTCAAAGCCTTGTTTCAGAAATGGTTCAATCCCCTAACGTATTACAGTATTGCTATTTATTATTTTCCAGAAAAGAGGTAGCATCATTATGTCGTAGCGGAGAAGTTGTTTTAATTGGAAACGGGTCACTCAACTCGACGTTTCCTTCGTCTGAAGGCAGTCAGGTTCTTGAATTTGACCGATGTACAATAAGTCAATAAAATCCGATGACACCGTGTTTTGTCTAAAAAATAACAAATTTGTTCAAACTTTACTTCACTGTGACAGAAGTGCTTCATCAGAAGTCATGTACCTAAATGTTAGTAAAGTAGTTTTCAGTTGCACAGAATAAGGCGCGCAACGTACTGCGTTTGATGATGTCGATCTAAATCATTTATTCAAAGTAGGAAAGAGAGGGGATACAGATATTATAAAAATAACAGACTTGAAGGAAAAGTGTGTATAATTGCAGCTGGATGATGTTACTTACCTTTGCACGTTACCTAATCGGTTTGAAATTCAATAACAAAAGACGACTATCATTATTTACTATGGTACATGATAATTATAACCAGTACTTTAAATGTTAACTCATTTTTTTTCGACGCCCGTGAAAATATAAGAAATAAAATAAAAATAAATTTTCAATTTTACTTACATATTCCTTATTTGTTTTCATGCATAACATACTTATGAATTTTTGCAAACCCATTCCCAATCATACTCTGCATATGGCCGGGTAGGATTTCTTCAGGTGAATATTTTGATTTTCTGTTTCCAAAGTACAGTTGAAAGCCGGATAGATCCATATAAAAAACTGTTCTTGAACTTAAACGAAAAGTCGTCTCATGTAATTCCCGACAAAGTACCAGATGGGGCTGCATAAGACTGGATCAGGCCAAAAATTCAATTTTCTGTCTCCGATATCGGCTTGAAAGGCAGATAATCTGATAGAGAACCGTTTTCGGACTTAGACGAAAACAGTCTTCTAACGTAAGTTCCGATAGAGCTCAGGATAGGGTCGGATAAGATTCTATCAAGCAAACAATTTGACTTTGTTTCCAATGTCCGCTTGGAAGCCGGATAGAGCCATCTAGTCAATCGTTTTCGGACCTAAACGAAAACAGTCTCCTAGTATAAAAACCGAAATAGTTTCAGATAGGATCGTATAAGTTCCCGCCAGAAAAATAATTCAATTTCCTATTTCCGATGTTCGCTTCTAATGCGGATGGATCCAGATAGAAAACCGTTTCCGTGGTTAGACCAAAACAGTCTTCTAATGTAAGGTTCGACAAAGTTCCAGATAGGACCACATAAGATTCCGTCGGCTAAATAATTCCATTTTCTATTTCCGATGTTCGCTTCAAAGTCGGATAGATTCAGATAGAGAACCGCTTTTAGACTAACGAAGATCTCTAATTTAAGTTCCGAAATAGTTCCAGATAGGGCCGTATGAGATTTCGTTAGGAGAATAATTCAACTTTTTGCTAACGCTGTTCGCTTCAAAACCGTAGAGTACCGGATAGAAACCCGTTTTTAGACAAACGAAAACATCTTCTCATTGAAGTTCCAACATAGTTCCAGATAGGGCCGCATAAGATTTCATCAGGCACATAAAATTCAATTTACTATTTCCGATGTTCGTTCCAAAGCCTTATAGACCCACATGGAAAACCGTTTTTCGACAAATGAAAACAGTCTTCTCATTGAAGTTCCGACATAGTTCCAGATAGGGCCGCATAAGATTTCGTCGGGCGAATAGTTGAATTTTTTGTTCACGATGTCCGCTTTAAAGCCGTATAGAACCGGATAGAAAACCATTTTCGAACTTGGAGATGAAAATTTTTCTAACTTAAGTTTCGACAAAGTTTCATATCGGGCTGCATAAGATTGCGTCGGTCAAATAATTCAATTTTCTGTTTCCAATGTTCGCTTCAAAGCCGGATAGATCCAGATAGAAAACGGCTCTTGGACTTAAATAAAAAGAGTCTTCGTATTTTAATTCTGACAAAGTCCCGGATAGGGCCAGATAAAATACTATTTTTCATATGTTTTTGTTTTGTATTTGACTCTATCGGATCCTATCCGTCATTTTAAGCAGGGGCTGTATTGCGGCGATACGGATGGCAAGGTACGGGTGCCAAGGTACGGGTGGCGTACGTACTTAAAAATCTACTGCAGACGCTCACCGTAGCCAATGAACGTCACTCAAAGCAAGCGCAGATCAAGGCAGCTCCGTTGGAATCATTAACTTCAAGAAAACATGTGTAAATTTCCATTACTGTCTAACTACTCTAACTCCACGGATGCCTCTGTCGCCCGCGAGTAGCTATCAAAGGACGAGCAATCGTAACAACTTTTTAAATATTTTCCAACGCTGTCTAACCCACTGACACCTTGTGTCTCACGCATATAGCAATGAAAATCGAGTATTTTGACAATGGAAATCGACAATATCGTTTAGAGATTTTATATTAAGGGTTATTTTTTAAACATAAACAATTATAATTGGATTCGCCAAAGTCCCGCGAAATTTGACAGGAACAGTCATTTTACACGCCTGGACATATTAAATGTATTAAAATGAAAATGTCTGCTAGGCATTTTAATCTTAAATATTTCCTAAAAACACAGTAAAAACAAAGTGTTAATCTAACGCCAATTTCAGGGTACCAAATACCTGCAACAAAAATTAGTCATGGTAGTGTGAATTGTACCACTTCACAAGGTATTCTTTCCCTCGGACTTGGGGTACGAAACTTTACCTACTCTCAATTATTTTAACAGTTTTGCGGCAAAACAGTCGAAGTGTTTCGTACCCCAACAACGAAAGAGATGAAACACCATCTTGAAATTACCTGAAACAAAATTGACCCCAGAGTTTTTAGTGTAAAAGGTTTGCATAGTGACGGCTTTACGACTCAAAGCGACAATTATTTATAAAAATTTTATACAAAAAGACATATTTGTTGATGATGGAGAAAAACGTATAACCTGTGCATTAAATTGTTTTCCCATAATCCCATACTTGCGTTTCTCCGTAGAGGACGTCGGCCTCGTACTCATATAACCATTGTGGGAGAGTCTTTAGGCGTATCTTATGGAAGATATTTCTTCCTATTTATCCCTGAATTGCATTCATGATGTCAGCTGCGTTTAAACGCATGCATGGAACAATGGGAAACAAATTTTACAAACTGACAATGCATAAAACAGAAGTGACGGAATTATAGCTGATTTGAAAATGCAAGACAAATGCAAAAGCTGAAGTATTTTTCAATGTCGAAGTGTTTGAAGATTAAGGAAAATTATACGTATTGTTTGAGAAAATTTGTATTGTATGATATAGCATAGAACGTAAAAGGTATTTTTTTACCAATGCATAAATGTTCCTTACTGTCTTTCAGAAATACATTTATATACTTAAGAAATGAACAACTTATAACCTTAAAGATTATAGAAAGGTAAGACAATTTATCGTTTCAAACAAAACAGAAAATTACATTTTAATTTAAACGGAAAATTTCTTTAAATTTAAGAAGTATTTCGTTCCTTCAAATCGAATATTTCTTTGAATTGAAGAAATGTTTGATTGCTTCAAAGGAAAAATTTCTTTAAATCAAATCAATCTAATTTTTTATTTGGCCTTTACATTTCTTCAAATCAAGGTTAGTTTAAATGAAGGTTAGCTTAAATGAAAATAAGTTTAGTAACAAGTTAGTTTAAAATGAACATAGATTTTCTTTGAATTTAATAATGAATTATAAATAAATTAGGATTCTCATGAAGCAAATAATTATATTCGATTTCAAACTATAATCATTCCAATTAAATACAAGCAAAAAAATTCGTTCTTTGCATGAGAATAGTTTTCCAAAAATCGGATTAAACAACTCGCTGTTCAAGAAACTTGCATGGTCTTTTTGTTCACCTGAGGAAAACAGTTTATTGGAATATTTTTTGTATGTAAATGAACTTTTTTTCCCCTAGTTTACAATTCTTCTCGAAAATTTAAGGTAAAAAGATCAATTGTGACGAAATTGTGCACAGAAGTAACAAAAATCTACATAAAAGCGAGGTTAGGTCGTGCTGTATAAAAGTATCTATTTACACGGTAGTAAGCTGCTATGCTTTCTGCAAATCTCTACCATGCAAGGATGCCGTACACTGTTTTATCACCCATTTTAGCGATTTTAATTATTACCAACACAGAAAGAAATTTACGGCGACTGCGGTACTTATACTCAGGGATTGAGAGCGAAAATACGTGAAGAGTGGAAAATCCACTCCTCGCCAGCTCTTCTCCTGTTTAAATTTACTCCGCATTACGAACGAGGATGCTCTATACGAGCTTAGCTAGCTTCGCGAGAGCTGAGACTGAGTGATCGAGAGTCCACCGGAAAACTCGACGTTGCTAGATACGAGCTTCTTCGTGAACGCGCGAAAGCGTCGAAGCTCACCGATCAGGACCGCAGGCATAAATTATTTCAAGTGCATCACTAGCGAGCGCCTACTCGTATCATAGATACGTTATTCGATATCTGAATCGTTCCCAAGGTCTATAGGCTGCATTGTAACGAGGAGGAGAAGAGTTTCTTTGTTCGGAGTACTCATATAGCAGATTATAAATTTTATTAGATAACAGTCCGTACGTTATTTTGAAACTTTGTCAATTTGAAGAGTATTTAATTTGAATAACAAAACATTAAAAGCATTTTATTTAAAAAAGCCATAATATTATTTGAGCTTTTTGTTGCAAGAAAATTAAATTTGATTTTAAATTTAGTCTGTGACATACATCTTAAAGATATATTTTTATTTCTACAAAATTCATATTACATTAATTTACAGATAAAAAACTCGTAAATTAAACCCACAAACACCTGTTTATCCATTCTACAAGTTTTAAAATCATTAAAAATCTTCTTATACTCATTTTACCCTTTGTAAGTTATGCTAAGTTTCGCCAAAGCTGTTTATGTAATGCTACTCTTTGTCAGCGATGTATTAATTGTGCTAGGCTTCGTAATCGCTCGCCGATAGGTGTTACTTTTCATTAGCGTTAAGCGAGTTGTGCTACGCTTCGTTACCACTCGGCGAGCTGTGCTTCTTTTCGTCAGCCATCAGCAAGTACTGCTATTTTTCACTAGACTTTATGAACGGTGCTAGTTTTCGTTGGCCGGCTTGAGCCGTGTCAGACTTCCTAAATATTTTTAAATGTTGCCAGTCTTCTTACGGACCATCGATATGATCTGTAATTAATCTATTTATATATTTTGTTGAAAATTCGTCTCTAGTTGAAAATTTTTTTTTTCTGTTTAAATTATATTTTTAAGTGATTCATAAATTTAAACAGTTTAAATTTCATCTCTACGGTTCAAACTGTAACTTCTTTTCATATAAGACTGAACAGAAATATATTTTTTCATGAATAACTCTATGGCAAATAAGCATAAAAATGATTCACATTTGAAAACCAGAATTGAAAACTACGTCACTTTTCGGAAGAATGGAGGCAAGAAATAATAATTGAAGAAAAGATCGA
>NC_046663.1:143016535-143019706 GCF_010883055.1 Belonocnema kinseyi
AGTAGCTTCGGGCATCAAATGGAACAATTATGAAGCATAATATTTTAGGTCTGGAATTTGGGGAATTCTTTAAATTTTTTAAACATTTTTTATTATCTTAGGGGTTGAAAAAGAGGATGTCCCGGGTGCCATCCTCGTCTATATGCCGTATAACATTCGAACGACGCGTTGGATTGGATTTTGCTTTGGCACACAGTTTGAGGGACCAAAAAGAAAGATCGAGTTCGTTAACCATTAATTTTTTATCAAAATTCAAAAAGTTAGAACTTTTTTTAAATATTGGATACCACCTTTTTTCAAGATTTGAAAATTCTATTTACAGTCATTTATAGTATACAAAATACAAAAAGTCTTACCCTTTGATTTTCTTCAATTGAAGAAAAAGGACCAACCTTGTAGCATTTGCAAAATCCAATAAATCAAACGAAAATGGATATTTAAAGCCAATAAAGAGTGCTATTAGAAAAAGTGAAGAGAAGAAAAACGTCACTTTTTGGTATATTTTGTTTTTTTCGTAAAAACCAACTCCATTTTGTCCGGAAAAAAAAACTTTTCTACATTATACTCGACAATTTTGTATTAAATATAATAAATTTTTATCTAACTCTGCCTGAAATTGCTTATTAAGATATTCCAAAATAAAGTACAAATTGCATTTTACGTGATTACTTTAATAGTCGTTTCTTATTTTGCATTAAACTATATTCTTTGCTGCGCTAAAACATTCCAATAAATCCATGTCATTACAATTCAGAATATGCATGGAAATTAAAACATACTAATTCATATTGCCTTGTTTATATACGTTATTGTTTATTTTTTATTTTCAATCTTGTTTTTACGACTAAGACAAACTCCGCTTCCTATAACAAAATAAAAATATTCGCAAAAAATTTGTAAATCCTTGTTCGTAGAATAAATGTTATCTCATTTATTCTCGTAGCTTGTATCGTCTGTACATAATTTAATTTTTTGATTTTCAATTTTGTTTTTTCATCAATAAAACAAAAACTACCTATCCTGTAAAAAAGTAATTCGTGACAAAAAAATATTTATCAAAAACTACAACGACGACGCCGCCGGACATGCAGACAGACACCGACGTAAAACTTGTTTTTCTGACTCAGGGTGCCTGAAAACATTATTTTTTGTATGGTCAACATGTGAATTTTCTATTTCTTTTAACAAAGTTCAAAAAGTTAATAAAATAATCATGTAGGGCCTTGAAAAATTAACGTTTTTCTCCTTGTCAATTTTTGCCATATCACGTTCTTTGGACTTCAAATTTCCATTATCATTTGGTTTTTTGGATTTTGAAAATCCTATAACTTTGGTAATTTTAATTTCACCCCAAAAGTCAATAAGATAAATTGTTCATATTTTTGTGTACTATAAATTGCTGTCGATAGAATTTTGAAATTTTGAAAACAGTAGTCTCAAAAATTTTGAAAAATCTCTTACATTTGAATTGTTATCAGAAATGGCTGATTAACGAATTCGATATTTATTTTTGGTCCCTCTAACGGTGTGCCAAACAACAATCCAATTCGCCTATTCTTTCAAAAGTTATCCAGTATACAGTCAACCACAACCACAGCGACGACGATGAACAGACAGGCTCACACCGACGTAAAAACTGTTTTTTCTGACTCAGAAGGCCTCAAAACGTGGACATTTGATGGAATTCGCGAAAGCAATTTTTCGCATCAAACTAATACCTTCTCAGTATGGATGAGAATGTAAAAAAAGGATTTTTGACGTTTTTATATTTTAAAATATCGACGATAAAACTTGTCATATTTAACATTATACGTGTGGGTACAGTAAAGGCGGGTTTTTAGGGGTATTGCCAAACATTATCACTCATTCCATCATTCGTAGAATAAAAGAAGCGGGTTTTTGATGTTTTTATATTTTCAAATATCGACAATCAAACTTTTATTAGGCAGGTCTGAATAATGGGTAATGTGCGATTTTTGCAACTGTTTAAAAACATTTATGTTCGAAAATTCTTGCCGACAAAATATTATTTTTTGTCCTTTTCATTGCAAGAAAAAAAATTATAAAAATTTTTTTTCTTTCATTCATATGAACGTTAATAACTGAAATACATAAAAAATTAAACTAATTTGTTTCTAGAAAATAAATGTTCTTCTTTGAATATACAACAAATTCGTTCAAAGTTCAAGTGCGTAGTTAAAAATTATTTATAATACTTAAAGAATCACACTTTGCTTGTAAATGTTATTGTTTTGTTGCAAAATTCGCTCTTGTCGGATGAAAATTAAATCTTTAAACGCAAATTGACCTATTCTATTTTGCGTGGAAAATTGATTATTTTAGTTTAAAATTAAACTATTGTGATGAAACTTAACTTTCTTGTTTGTAATTCATATTTATGCTTTAAAATTAAACTAATTTGGTAGAAAGTTGAAATGTTTGTTCAGAAGTAAAGGATATATTATTTAAAAATGAAAGCATTTGATGGAAAATTATTGAAATTTTGTAAAGGATGGACGTTCTTCATTATTCCATGCCTGTACAAAGATACTGGTAACTTGAAATAAAATGTGAAAAAAAATCATTGTATAAATAAATAACAAAAAGTTTCAAGAATTAATGAATAAAACACAAATATAGAGTACATTTTCTACATTGAAATTTATCTAGCCGTAAATCAATTGCACAAAAATTACGAAAAAGCGATATTTCTTTATGCCATTCGCTTATGTCAATCACATTTTTCATAATATGGGAATTTACTGCTCTGCAATATCACTGGCAAACCAATAGAAATGAATTTCCAACAAAAAATTCACTACATACACACATGCCTATTTTCTCGGCAAGGCGCGCGAAGCTCGCGGCGAGTTTCTTCAATGCAGAGGATTCGAGCAGAGTCCAGTCTCGCTGCGAGTTCTATCGGCAGCCAAGAAGCGCGCCTTTCCTGCAATATTCAATTTAAGCTTTGCAACGTTTAGTCCTGAGAGTTTTGCATTACTTTTGCATTACACATTGCAAGGCTTCGAGGTTCACCCTGTTTCCCTTTTCTTCGCGCAAGCAGAGTCGAGCACAGAGCTGCCAGATCGTGGATGAAATTTACCCCCACCATACCTACCGTTTGGGAGCCGCAAAACAGAAAGTGCATGATTACCACTGTGAGTTCGTATG
>NC_046663.1:143019806-143021528 GCF_010883055.1 Belonocnema kinseyi
TTTTGAATCCTTTAATACCGCTTAAAATTTTTGAAAGCTCTTGAAAATTCCTTCAAGTTTAAAAATACCTTAAAAGCTTTCAAATCCTTTAAAATCTCATACAACACGTGCTACCGTCGTGTTTTCGTGCAACACGAAAACATTACGGTAGGTCCAAACACGTACGCCAGTGCCTATCTCTCTCGCGCGCTCATCTTCTCTCTCTCTCTTTTCTCTCTCCTCTACCTCTCTTCTTAGGCGCACTGGCGAGACCGGGGAGCTCAACCAGCGCCAGATCACCCAAGTTCAAAATACTTTAAGAGAAACGATGTAGAAAAATTATAAATAAAATAAAGAAAGTAACGAGCAAGAGGGTGGTCCAGGGTTGAAGTTGAGTACGAAAAATGAACAGAAAAACCCAACTGCCGTTCTATTTGCCCTAGCCCCGTGATTCCTTCGGAATAATGAAGCTGGGATAGTACCTAGCACTAGTTTTAAGTTTCATTCAATTATCTTAATTATTTCTATTTTTAAATTCAAATTAATTATTATCGATTTTACATTAATTTCGTGCTGACGCGTGAGATCCAAGGTAGTGCGTTCGAGGCAGCGCTTCCCCCTCTGCTGGCTGCGACTCCGTTGTCGGCGTCTCAGCCAATCAGCGGGCCCGCTGCCGCTCCCACTGCTCTCGGACAGCCTCGCGCTCGGTCACCGAACATCGAGTCTGGTTTTGTAGAGTCAGTGCGCTTTAGGAAGTAAGGAGAGTCTGAGTTCCGCTCTGCTCTCTCTCTCTATGTGCAAACTTTTTCTAAGAAAAAAAATAAACGGTCTTCAACCAACTTTATTGGAGTTCTCTGCTGTCCGTGACAGCCTACCCTCTCATCACCTTTTCCATACCATCGGTGAAGTGTATAAGTGAGTGCAAAAAAAAAAGGGTTTGTGGTGCCAGGCTTGCCTGATAGTGCCATTCCCCGTGATTCACGGTGCCTTCCGTCATCCTAGGGAACATCGGCCGAAATGTTGTTTTCTTCTCGGGTGGTGCGGTACTTTCGTGGAGACATTGTCGGCCGAGAGGTTGTCGTGCCTCCATTGGAAGTATCAGAAAGCGGGCCGAGTCGCCCCAACTGCACTCTCTCGGGTTTACGACCACCCGAGTGTTTTTTTTCACATGTCCGTGTGTGTACAGTGCGCTTTCCTCATTGACCCCCTTTTATGTCAAGGGAAGGCCGAGGACCGCGGTCTAATCACCGGACGCGGCTTCGCTGGGCGCGTCAAGCAGAAGAGGCGGCATTACCCGCAGAAGAGCGGGCTCGACGAGCCGCCGAGCGTCAGGCAAATCACCGGGAACGACAGCGCCAGCGAGCTCAAGGAAAGCAACTTCAACGAGCTGTCAACGAAGCAGTACGCCACGCCGTCCTCCAACCGCTATATACATGGACGGGTTATCCGCCTGGCGGAAACTTATGAAGGGGGACATCAAGCGTGTATGCTTTCCCCCACCCACCAGTCAAGCTAACCCACCACGAGGGATGCAAGGACTTGACCGGTGGATCGCCGCGCGCCAACAGGCAAACCAAACCTTCGCTCCCCGGTCGGCCTATCGTGACTAGGCTCAGCCCCGTCTGCGCCCCGCTTTATGCAGGCTTCATCGCACTCCTGCCTTTCTGACTCTTATCCTTAACCGGCCTCATGTGATACGAGTACCTGTCCCATCCAGCACCTGTACCTCTTGTCAGCCATCTG
>NC_046663.1:143021628-143024002 GCF_010883055.1 Belonocnema kinseyi
CGAACTCACAGTGGTAATCATGCACTTTCTGTTTTGCGGCTCCCAAACGGTAGGTATGGTGGGGGTAAATTTCATCCACGATCTGGCAGCTCTGGTCGAGCACCACAGCTGGCCACAAATTTTTAAACCGTTCCGATAGGAGACTCTTCGAGATCATTTCCCTTCTCCCCATAATGAAACTCATAACACCAAGTTAAGTCACTCTACTCGAGGACTGCGAGGAGAAGACGCTGACTTGCCTTCTTCTCCTCTTTGGCTAGAGAAGAGAAAAGGGCGAGTGACGCTTCGCTCTTAGCCTTGCTTATACGTACCACTGCTGAACTAAACACACGAGCGTCAGTGCGCCCTATGTTAAAGAGATCTCTTTTATTTTGAGAACGCTGCGACCCGACAGAGAAGCGAACAGCGTGCCAAACGCAACAGCTGTCCTAAATTTCTTTCCGTGAGGAGCCGTCTGCTTCCGCGTCTTTGCAAAAATTTGACAACACGTGTTCCGAAAGTCGCATTGGTAATGTGGATTAAGAAAATCTTTCTTTGATTCAAAGAAATAATTTATTTATTTCAAATTACTGACTCTAAAGAAATGATTTCTTTCATTGTTCCTAGTAACTTTTTCCAATCAAAAGAATTTTGTTTTAAAATGGAACAATTCATTGAAGCAAATAATTTCTTCAAATTAAAGTAATTCCGTGAAAACGTTCATTAAAATCATATACATTTTCTTTTGATACAAAAATATTTTTATGTTGAATCAAAAGAACCTAGTAAAAAAGATGTTTTTTTTATTTAATAAAAACTTTTTGCTGGGTGTATTGTGCAACACTAAACGTTTTTATGCAAGATTGGAAAAAACTTCTGAAAAAACTGAAAACTTCTGATGAAGCAAAATATTCAACTGAAATGATAATGAAATTATGGGAAGAAATTAATAAAAAGAAATAATTACTGAAAAAAATGTAAATAAAAGTTGTTATTATAAAGTTTTAACACCTTTCTTAATTCTTATTGAATATATAGTGTATACATTTTCTTATAAAAATTAATTTCTTTGAAATGCCCGAATGGTTCAGAATCTAAAAAATAGTTCAGTTCCTAATTTTGTATGAAAGTTCTTTAAATAATTAATCATTCCTGTCAATTTAACAAATATCTTATAAAAAAATCATCACAAAGACAATCTTAGTTAACTTCGTAAACAAATTGTTTTTATTAATTGAAAAATAACCCAACTCTCAATATGTTAATGAAAATTGTTTATATGATTAATAATTATTATAAATTTACAAAGAATCGTAGAAAATGATTATCGAAAGACATTCTTAGTTCACTCCGTAAACAAAGTGTGCATCTTTCTTTAAAAATAGCCACGCTATACATACTTTGATTAAATTTTTTTAAAATAATTATTAATTGTAAATTTTGTAAGCATTGTAGAAAAGAAAATCATGGGAAAGATATTCTTAGTTAGTAATGTTAAAAAATGGAGCCTACTCGTAGAAAGAAAACCAAGCTCTTGACTTTTCAATTGAAATGGTTTCAATAATTATGTAATAGTTCTTGTAAATGTACAAAGCAACATAAAAAAAGTCATCGAATGGACATTCTTAGTGGATTTCGAAAACAAATAAACTTGTAGAAAAAAGGGCAAACTCTTAATTTTGTAATTAAATTTTTTTTAATAATTAGTAATTCTTGTAAATTTACAAAGCACTAATTATGAGTCTTCAACCATGAAGAATGTATTATTAACAAAAACGAAATATATTTTTAACTAAAATAGTTGACTTTTCAACCCAAAATATTAATTTTTTCACAAAAAGGTAAACACATATTACTTTTAAAAGAATGAATAATTATTTTCAAAATTTTTCTGAATCAGTTTTAAAAATTCTGTCCACCCTTTAGCAAATGCAATTTTCTGCTTTGGCCCCTCTTCAAAATGTCTCAAGTTAGATTTTAAAAACCACTCTTTTGATTTTGACTATGTTGTTTGTTATTGAATTTTCAATTAAGTCAAGAATGAGACTATTTATACTTTTGAACTGGAAGTGCAAAATTATTGAAGGATAATTTAAAGAAATGCGATTGTTTGAGAAATAAACCAAAAATTATTAAATTAATTAATAAGATTTCAAATCTGGCCACATTTTAGCTACCGGAATTATTTAATTATTAAATTAAAAAGTATTATTTAATTTGCAACATTATAAGTCAAATAACATATTGTTGGAATCATTATAATTCGCACATTTCGATCATTCTAATTATTAATGAGCAAGAACTAAATTCAAAGAATTTTATATACCAAATTGTATTCTACATTACTTCTGCTGACAGGCATCGACGGCAGCAGTGGGGCTGAGTGATGGGAAGC
>NC_046663.1:143024012-143025365 GCF_010883055.1 Belonocnema kinseyi
GCATTGGCGTCAGCCCGTAACAATATGCTATTATTACTTTTGTTATTTTTCGGCTTACTCCTACCAAAGATCTCCTACCTAGCCCTTCTTTCTACTCTTCGAGTTTTCTTACAATAGACTCAGTATAGTTACCCTGGCGGACCAAAGGAACCGAATGGAACTCGAAAAAACAGTAAAATCAACTTTTGAATTTTTTAAATTCGGATTCTACGTACGTTGAAGGAAAGCATTGAATACTATTATTAACAAATTTTAAATCCTACATATTTATGAATTGTTCAGTAAGCATGACTCCATTTAAGCACTTTTTCATTTAATTCTTCATACATACCATGAATATATCTATTTTCGGTAGATTTGCGATATTGGCTTTTACGAAACTCTCCACTGAAATTTTTTAAAGCAATATTTTGTGATTTCTATTTTCCATGTACACATAACCAAAACAAAACATCGGCACAAAAAAAGATATTTGAGAATCAATGAAACATAAGCTGCAATGGGTGACAAATCCGACCCCTTTGACGTCAAAGGGGCCTTCCAATCGACATCATAATAGAAAATTCATATTTCAACATTAAATTAAAAACAGTAAACAATATGTAAAAAATATATAATGGGCGTTTTTAAAATTAGAATTTTATATACTATGAGATCCATTTTTTGGAAAAATGATATCTGACTTTGGAAACAGCCCTATTAGGAAAGTTGTTTTTTCATAAATAATTTCTAAATTATCGGAATTGCAGAGCTCAAAAACAACCCTCGCCTCAAAATAATGCACATGCATAAAACTTTTATTTAACACAATAAAATTTTTTGTTAGTATCCCTAAAAAAAGAGGCCGGGGATTTCCGTTATGATATTATATAGCATCTCCGAAATCAGTTTTTAAAAATTTTGATTTTTGTGGGAAAACACGAGGGAACTGTACCCGATTGACTACACAACGAAGTATCATATTCCTTTAAATCAGAATTTTTATCTGAGTAGTTTTCAATAGATTTAGGGTTGTTTCCAAAGTCAGATATCATTTTCCCAACAAATGGATCTTATAGTATATAAAATTCTAATTTTAAGAACGCCCATAAAATATTTTTTACATACTGATTACTATTTTTAATTTAATGTTGAAATATGAATTTTCTATCACGATGTCGATTGAGGGGCCCCTTTGACGTCAAAGGGCTCGGATTTTTCACACATCACAGATCATGTTTAATTGATTCTCAAATATCTTTTTCTGTGCCGATGTTTTGTTTCGGTTATGTGTGCATGGAAAATAGAAGTCGCAAAATATTGCTTAAAAAAATCTCAAAGGAGGGTTTCATAAAAGCCGATATCGCAAATCTA
>NC_046663.1:143025465-143031233 GCF_010883055.1 Belonocnema kinseyi
TATAAAAAATGTTATAAATGTTTTTCCGAAAATCCAGAGAAAAAAAGTTTACCTTATTTATGCACAGGACCTAATTATACAGTTCTTAACTAACTCAGGGACAAAAAGCATGGTTCACTAGCAGGTGGAATCAAAAGTGACCACTGATTTGTTGAAACACAGTCAAATGTTTTTAAACATTTTTCACCCTTTTTATGATTTAGCTCGAGACAAAAAAGAAGTCTCCTTTGAATTTTTCACGAGAACCTTGAATTTAATATAATAATTTAAATAGTTTAGTTTATTATGAAAGCAACCTCTCGTTTAGAAGACAACTTGCCACAGAAGAGTTGTTTGTTCATCAAGATATAATTTATCTTTTACTCATCGCAGAATAAATAAAGAGATTTCTAGGCACTTTTGTCAGACTTTACCAATTATTTTATAGGCCGCAATGAACAGACCTTAATATTGTAAGTACAGTGAAATTCTTCTATAGCGCCGATTCTGGGGCTGACGGTGGGTGGCAACTAACTCATTATAGCCTGCTTTGCTTTTGTTTGTTCACGCTTGATTGCTCGCCTGTGTGCAGCCGCAGATCCCGCGAAACCTGCGCAGCACCTGTTACTCCTACATGTGGCGCGGCGTCAATCCTCGGAAGGGCTATAGAAGGGAGGGCTATTGAAGAGTTCCACTGTAATTCTACACGTTTTTAATTTTGTTTTTGTTAATATAAAATGATTTTTTTGCGCTATTCAACTTACAAATTATATAAATTATTAGTTGAAAATTTCGATATCAATTAAGTTTCAGAATTAGAATGAGCCATGGAGATATAACGGATTTTCAGAGGTTTCACCACTCAGTTTATGAGTGTATACTATATTACAAAACAGTAACAGGTATAGTAAACCAGATTTATAAAATATAAAAGATTTTACACGGATTACAAATATTTTAATGATTTCTGAATACAAAAGATTTCAGAAAAATGTTACAAAGATTTCAAAAATTCATAAAAATGACATAGAGATTTCAAAAGAATACAAGAACTCTAAACATTTCAAAGAGGATGCAGTACAACAGATTTCAAAGATTTAAGAAAATTTCAAACGATTTCAAAAGATTTCGAATCATTTCAGAAGATTTGAAAATATTTAAGATTTAAGATTAATTTAGAAGTTCACAAATAGTTTGTAAATTTGAAAAAAATTTCGAACGTTTCATAAAAATTGCAAGGATTTCAAAGATTTAAAAAAGGCGGGAGCACCAGATTTCCAACATTTCGAAAATTTTTAAACTTTAAAAAGATTTCAAAAATTTTAAAGACTCTGAGATAAGATACTAAAGATATCTTTGCTGATGAGAATTTAAAGGACCTATTTCCCATTCTGCACTTCTTTAGATCAGGAAATATTCAAAGGTAAATTAAGGGTGAGTGGAAAGATTATGTTAAAACATTTTGAAATACAAGAGGTATGTCAAACATTTTGACATAATTGTCATAACAGCAGGTGAAGAGAAGTAGCTATTATACAATGCCTTGGAGGCTGGAGTCCTTTTAAACTTTGAACCGCCATTAGAGATAGGGGCGTAAAAGTCTTGAATGGATTAATGAAACCAAAATAAAGAGTCCTACTCAGAAATGATCTGAGAATTTTTACGCTAGCTTTAAAAGCTGCAATTCCCCCGCATGGAACTGTTTTTCGCATCTCACGTCGTTTGGCTAAACATTTCAATTTGTTACTTTTTTCATCATTTTTTCGATAAATAAGACCATTATGACAAGTCATATTAAATAATGATTAAAAGAAATTCTGTACCAATTTTCAAAAGCTGAAATTCCTCCTTAAAACTTCTTCTCGTGTTATACGGCTTAAGTTCCTAATAGGTGAACGTGACGATTTCCTTCATACTGCGTACACCTATGTATTTTGAAGCGCTGATTACGAAAATGATAGTGAAAATTGGTGACTAGGCGATTTTCATGGTGAAATCGCGAAAAAACCATAAAAAATATGGTTGTTTGCATTTATCACAGCCAATATGCAAATTGTCGCAAAATGCGAGTTGATAAAAATTAATAAAAGTTGTAGATCTTACAGAAATACACATTTTTTGTGAAATACATTTTTTTGTACGAGTGATAGTTTTCGAGAAAATTAGTGACATCTCGATTTTTATGAAAAAAACCATAAAAATCATGCTCTTTTCGTTTTCGAGTGTTAACCGTCCCGCAGTGTCAGCAACCCGTCTTATACGCGTAATTGAACCCGTTTCCTAAGTTTTGTCTGGTTCCAGTCACAGGGGTGCCTTCCCGCCCAACATGACGCGTGGGAAAAGGGTCAGGGGTGTGACCTTACATTATTTCTGTGACCAGTCACAGGGGCGCTTTCCCGCCCCCACGACGCGTGAGAAAAGAGGCAGGGGTGTGACCTTACATTATTTCTGTGACCAGTCACAGTGGCACCTTCCCGCCCCCACGACGTGTGGGAAAAGGGGCAGGGGTGTGACCTAAGTGTTTTCTGGTTCCAGTCACAGGGGTGCCTTCCCGCCCACCATGACACGTTGAAAAGGGAGTCGTGTCTGAACTAAGTTATTTTTGTGACCAGTCATTGGGATGCCGGGGTTTTTTGCGTTTATCTCAGCCAATAAATAAATTTTCGCAAAACGTTTCTATAAAAGTTGTAGATCTTATCGAAATACACATTTCTTATATGATACATTTTTTTCTATGAGTAATAGTTTCCGAGAAAATCATAGATATATCTGATGAAATGTAACAAATTTCAATGCTTTGAGCGACAGGTCTTTCTACACCATCCGCACTCAGAGTACTTAAGGGCGTGTGTTTCTTGCGTGCAATATTATTTTCGAGTTTTTCCTCTCTTGAGTCCTCGTCAAGATGGATGAAACATATAATATTTTTAGTTTATCTAAGATTCTCCAAGAAAGGGAAACAACTCTTCAGTGGTTGCGACAAATCGAATTAATTCCGTCTGAATGATTTTGCTCAAAAAATAAGAAGAAGATGACGATGCTCATTACGTATTGTTTTGCGTTAAATTTTAATTTTGAACAAACGATCCGGGAAAGCAGCATTATAAACAATCAATCGATTTCTCGAGAAACAGTTTCAGACCGCTTCTCATTTTGTAGAAAGGTCTGCATGCTTGCTCTTGACAGCAACTTCGAAGAGGATGGTCGCATCGTCGGTGTCGGTGAAGTTGTTGAAATCGATGAGTGCAAAATCGGCCGTCAAAAATACGAGCGAGAATGTGTAGTAGAAGGATCATGAATTCTCGGAATGATCCACAGAGGACATTCCTACAACTATCGGTTGGAAATCTGTCTCGATAATAAGAGAGATCAGGCTACTTTCATTGAATTAATAAAAAAGCATGTAGCGGAAGAGACAGAAATCCACACCGATTGTTGGAAGGGATACATTAATCTCGAAGATCATGGATTTGTCGATAAAACTGTGAATCATTCCGAACAATTCGTGGATCCCGATTCCGGAGCGCACACACAAAATATCGAGTCATCTTGGCGGTGGATGCGACGATTTCTCTCACGAGGAGGAGCGCGTAAGAGCAACATTGCAGAGTATCTCATATAAGGAGTATACAATCAAGACAATAAATAGAATATACTCAGAATTTCTAATTAAAATAAATTAAAATATATTTAAAAATCACAAAAGTAAAAAAAAAACCAATTAAAACAATAAAAAATACAAAAAAATGCTTTTCAAAATACTGCAACCTTCCCGTGGTGAAAAGCGTGAGTATGTACCCAACCGAAACCAATGGAGAATGCTCATTGTTTTTTTTTTCATAAAAATCGAGATATCATTCATTTTCTTGGAAACTATCAGTCGTAGAAAAAAATGTGTTACACAAAAAATATGTATTTTTGTACGGTCTACAACTTTTACTAAAAACATTTTGCGAAATTTTGCATATTGGCTGAGATAAACACAAAAAACCATATTTTTTATGGTTTTTTCGCAATTTCACCATGAAAATCGCCGAGTCGCCAATTTTCACTATCATTTTCGTAATCAGCACGTCAAAATATATAAGTATACGCAGTGTGAAAGAAATCGTCACGTTCACCTATTCGGAACTGCACCCCTCATTTGAAGATGTTTGATAACTAAATTATATGTCTTTTAAAAATTATTATTATTTCTTTCAACTTTTTTACGCATCTGTCGTCGTTTGGCTTAAAATTTGGATTTTCGATTTTTGCATGGAATTTTCGATGGATAAAACCATATCTGTCAGTCTTAAAACATTGAGATCCGCTGAAAAACTAAGGTTTGAAATTTTAGACGATTCTAATACTTTCTAAATTATTAATGATGAAAGTGTACAAAAATTCTCTTGAATTACATTAATATTAGTACCGCATTCCTAAGATTTCAAGTAAAATTCTGCAATTGTTTCATTTAAAATGTGAAGACTTAATAGTTGTAATTTTTCCAAATAAAAACTTCCCAAATCAAATCACATCAACTTCAAGTGCTAAAAATTTAAGGAGAATTTCATATTTAAAAAGTATAAAATTTCATATACGTAAATCGTTTGGAATTACAAAATTTTGAATTTGTTATTAGTTATTGTTAGTTTATTGCTATTTTCCTCGATCGTCGGGCAACATATAGTTTCAATTGATCCAGTGATCATTAATAGAAAACTGTATTATCGACTGAAAATCTATTCAGCGACAGAGCCTCTTTCGCTCATATTATTCACAACAACTGTTCAGAAGGGATTGATACTTGTGCGGGTAGAGAGGCACAGCGGGGTGGGTTAAGATTTTCGCGGACAGTGCCGTCTACATTTATCTTGACCTACTAATAATTTTATCCCCACTTCGCAGCCACTTGCTGCATCTAGGTGTATAATATCTTTGGTACGACATACCGAGTATGTATGGTACGAAATACGACTAGGTACTATACCAACTAGGTAGGGTACGAAAAGTCAGATGTTACTCTTTTGAAATTTTGACAGCTGATGTGAAGCATGTCATGATCTTAGAAAAGTTTAAGGTATGCGGCATCCACTTTTTGAAACTAGGTTTTGAGGTATGAGCCTGATTGAAATTACCAGAGGTGGAATTCCGATGTCCACTAATATAGTTTATCGAATCTCTCTTTCTAACTAATGAGTATTTGGAATGTTTATTTTATTTTTCATAACATTATTTATTTCCAAAAAAAGATTTAATGCTTGAGTTATAAATATACATTATTGCATTTTGTTGGTGAGAAGACAAATCGAGGTTCTGTTACTTCCATTTAAGTGGTTACAAAACAAACAGTAAGAGTACTGAGTAAAAATTTACATATCGACAAAAAATAAATTATTATTTAAATTGTATAGTTCTATTGCCCATAAATAATTGTAGATTTAGTTCTCGTGTTTTTTATTTCAAATTTTAATAAGTATTTTTTCAAAATTTATGAAATTAAACTTATTATTATAAATAATAATAATGTTTGAATGGTATCATAATATTTAACTTTAATAGTAAAGTAATACTTTGAAATATATTTCAAACTTTCCAGATTAATGTCTAGTAATAGAAAATTTGATCAAATAGATTTGTTTTGATGAAATTGAATTTGTACATTTTCCTAATGTTTTTTTTAATTCAGTAAAATCTGAAGATACTACGAGGGTGGATTGATAAGTTTCCGGCCTGACCAAGAGATGGCGCCACTAGGCCTCCCTTGAGGTGGCGTTCTATAGTACCATCCTTAGATAGCTTGTAGC
>NC_046663.1:143031333-143034026 GCF_010883055.1 Belonocnema kinseyi
TATCAGCCTTGGAGGAGATTATGTTGAGAAATAAAAAAATAAAATTCTTAAAAACGTTGTTTTTCTTGGTCAGGCCGGAAACTTATCAATCCACCCTCGTATTATCACGCGTATAGAAAGATCTTTTCACCTTAAATATCGAAAACTTTCATGCTTGGGGAATTTAGCATCCATATGCTCTACTTTTCTAGTAATCTTAACATGCCTATGCTCCACTATGTATTCTTATTAATGTACGAATTATTCAAGATAAAAAGTTATATTCTGAGCAAACGCTGATATCTCTAGCATGCGCAGTAGTCATTTTTGTGTATTTTTCAATCGTAAAATGGCCTTAAGTAACCTAAAAATATACAGGAATAACAACTGTGAATGCCAGAGATATTTGCGTTCTGTCACCACTGACTGGGGCTGGGGGACACGAAACGCCACATCGAGTTGAAAATTTGGAATACTAAACAAGAAGCACTAAAAATGGTGGGTCTGGTCCTAAGTTTGTATAATTACGAAAAAAGTTTTTTGTTGTTATTTTTTTTTTTGCTTTTTTCATCATTATTAAAATTTAGAACTAGACCCACCGTTCTTAGTTCTTCTTATTTAATTTTACAAATTTTTAACTCGATGTGCAGCTTTGTGTGAAAATAAGTTGGGAAATAAAAAAAAGTGAGGGTAACGTAGGAATCTAATCACGTGACCCACTCGTCACAAGGCCTTAAGGGTTAAATAATAACTTGGGAAAAAAATTATTTTTCACAGTTACCAAAAAAATATATCAATTTTATTATAAAATTTAATATATTTCGAAAAATAAAATCCGAATACACTTGTCGTGAAAGATAATTATTTTCCAAGTTATTATAGAAATAAAGTTTAGTCCGATGTATTTGGTATTATTGTTTGTCCCTCCGCATACAAGAGATCTTGGATATCCGCACCTTATCTGAAATACCTAATGGCTCAATTTTAAAAATTGCGAACAACGCTCCTGCTAAACTTCAATGACCATGACGTACAATTAGCAAAGCTGTCAAAATAATCAACAATGCATTTAACATGGCTATTACAAATCTTAAAAAGTATTTAAGGAATTACGAACGCGTAGATTATGCGTCGAATCACGTTTTTTACTTCGTACCCCAAGAAGCGGACACGTCGCAACCACATTAGTAGGTACTTCTTACCCCCCGTGATGGACACTTCGGACTCCCAAGTAATTGGGAATCTGCATCCTACATTACGGTGCAGCATTACCACAGCAAAGGTAATTTTTGTTGCAGGTATATGGTACCCTGATATTGGTGCTTCATTAACACTTTCTTTTTTTTGTGAGATAAGATTTGCTTCCAATACAGATAGATAATATATAGATTTAGAATAAGACTTATATAGTTTGTAGAGTATATATTTTTTCTTTATGGTATGAATAGTATTCAGAGGTACAAATATAACTGACGACCTCCACGTGGTGAACCTTGGACAAACATAACAATAGTTTAGCGAATGTTAGCAGTTCACGGGAAAAATATTGTTCCTATATTTTAACTATGACTATTTCCAAGATTGTACTTCTACTTTTCTTATCTCTTATTTTATACTATGAATGAAGAGATCTAGAAATATGTAGTGTTTTTTAGATTTATTCCGCAATCGAATGTTAACACTACAGTAGAGATATTTTATATTTTCAGGCGATCTGCCTAATGCATATTGCGTTTATCATACACACTAGATGTTTGTAGTATGTACGTGCATATAGCTTATTTAATAGCAAACAAAAAATTACAAAATTACATGATTCAAAGTAAAATCTATGCAACAGCGTATGTATAATTTCTAGTGATGCTCATTTAAGAAAGTCATGAGTTAAAATTAATAACACCCCTTGCTTCAATGAAATAGCATGTATTTTAGGGACCACAAAAACCATTTCCTTTTTTTTACTGTGAAGTACCATTGGGATCCCGTTAAGAAAAATTTATCTGGTTACTGAGAGCGTGAGTCTTTTATCTGAAAAAAATTACGGCACACCAGCCATGCTTACCGAGCTACGGCCTTTTTGGTCTATATCCAACCAGTCAGCCTGCCTGAGAAAATTGTGTAAATATTTTTGTAATGCAATTTACTAAAGCTATAGGCCGATAATTGAAAGGCTTGAGTATATGTGTTTTAATCAATATAGAGTCGTCGATTTTATAAAATTATTCCGTTTGGTATACAAATGTGTTGGTGATAATCAATAGACCTCCCTTTGTTCTCCCTTTAGTAAATGTTGTGATTGCTGCACTAAACGAGATTTTAGGATGCACTCCCTGTACATATATTTACAATTCCATACTTAGTCTAACTTAACTACTACTTATATTATACTCTTTCGCTTTACGTAGGATAAACGATAGTAACAGTAGTGACATTAATTCCTTAAATGAGCGAGCTTCTAGGGCTTCCGTCTCCTCTTACAATGAAAAATGCATTTTCCACGATATTGAAAACAATTTTCGCTTTCTACGGTCTCTTTTCAGGATCACCCGTTTGGCTCTGCCCTACTCCCTTGCTTCCCCTTACTTCTTCCACTTTCTTCATCCACATCACTGCCTGTCCACTACCATCCAAGATCCATCTTACACACTCATCCACACTCAACTGTCCCTCTTCCTCTCCTGTACATCTCTCTAATACATGTGCCCATGACTCCA
>NC_046663.1:143034126-143039040 GCF_010883055.1 Belonocnema kinseyi
TTTTTGCAGATATTCTGGTTCCGTCAACCCTTTGACCATCATATACCATCTATTGTACCCCGAATCTATAATCTTTGTCCATCTCTCTTCTCCTTGTTTAACCAATAGCTCTAACTTTATGTCCTGCCACTGCATAACCCCTTCTCGAATATTACACACCCTTCTCATTTTTCTCCTTTCTTCCTCCCATTTTGAATTTCCCACATTACCTCTCGCTTCATTGTTCCGAATTTCGCAGAAACATGCTTGTCCAATTCTACTTCCCTCTCCCCTTTGTAGCTTCTCTTAAAACCTCCAGGCTCTCCTAATTTGTTTAGTAACCATATTTATTCTTTCTAACTCTTCTTTTAACATATATCCTGGGCAACTCCAGCTAATCCCCATTAACCACCTTAGAAATCGCTCATACATGCTCTGTACTTTCCTATGTTCCTTCCATCCCCAGATCTCCACACCATAACACAACACCGCCCACACCAACGCATCAAACAACCAGACCCTCATTCTCCAATCTTTCTTGAACCTTCTCTTTCCTATAACCATACTTGGCCCATTACTTTACTCGCACATTTAATTCTTTCCCTCACCTACAGCTCGTTTCCCCCTTCTGCCTCAAACCAAAAACCTAGGTAACAGAACTCCTCCACAATTTCCACCTTTGTCTTATCTACGTTCACCGTCAGCTCTTTCGTTCCCACATACTCTTCGAAGATTCTTATCATGAGGTTCATCCCCTTCTCATCATCTGCTAATAGAACTAAATCGTCCACGTATGCTTGAGAGTATAGTTTGCTATTACCCAAAACCGTTCCTCCATTCCCTTTCTCCTTTAGCTTCTCCTCTAAGTCTGCCAGTAGGATACTAAATAGTAACGGAATCGTCATTCTTTCCTATTTTCACCCTAATCCTGGTTTCAGTAAAAATTTCCTTTATCCTCTCCACGAACTTTTCCTCTACACCCCTCTCTTTCACTGCCTGCCATAGCACTTTTCTCTTCACTGAGTCAAACGCTGCTTTGAAATCTACGAACAAAGCGACTAGTTTCCCTTTCTTTCTAAACAAATTTCTGTTAACTAAATAGTTAAGTACGTAGATTTTGTCTTTAGTTCCCATCCTTTTTCTAAATCCCGTCTGATTATGTGGGATGCTTCCTTTTTGTTCTACCTGACTCTCCAACCTTTTTCTTAAGATTTCTGCATATATTTTATAGCCGACTGACATGAGAGTGATCGCTCTGTATTCCTCTACCTTCTTTCCTTCCCCTTTCTTGACAAGCGGTACCACCAGTTCCGTCGTCCACTCTTCCGGCTAACCTTCCCCTTTCCAGACCTTGTTGCAGATCTTGCACATCCCATCCCTAATCCCTTCTCCTCCAAACTTCATCGCTTCGTTCTCCATCCCATCTTCCCCTGTCGCCGTGTTTCTTTTAAACCTATTTATTACCTCATCCACTTCTTATCTTGTTATCTCGTTCCCTTCCTCCATTTCTCCTTGGACTATCTTACACTTTTTCCCTTTGATCTTATTTTGCTATCCCCCTAATAGACCCTTAAAATAATCTCTTAACTACTATGTTATTTCTCCTCTTTGCCCTTTCTTCCCCTTCTAATCTTCTTTCAATCTCACTGAGTCTTTTCTTCAATCTATCATTCTTGCTTCAGACTTTCTTTTCATTCCCTTTAACTATTTCCTAATTTTCTGTCTTTTCCCCCATATTCTCATTTCTAATTTCTAGACTGGATACCCGCTCTTCCAACTGTTTTAATTCTCTAGATCTCTGTTCGTCAATCTCTCTCTGTCTATTCTCAATGCTCTCTAGCTTACCCCAAACCTTGTTTTTCTTCTCCTTCCAACGTTTACTTCATTCTTCCCATTTTTCTCTGACCTTTTTCACTTCCTCCCTTACATCGTTTCCCTGCCTATTCATATCCATATTCATGTCATCCAATCTCTTTCTTGTTTCCTCTCTAAACCCTTTCATGAGAGCTTCCAATTTTTCAAACATCCCCCTATCTCCCCTATCTCTCTCTGGTGTTTTCCGTTTAATTCTAACTCTCTTGCTATCCTAGTTCCTTTCTACCTCATCTTACCCAGCCACTCCTTTCCTTTTTTCCTTCCCTTCACTGCTAGTCGCACTTTCCTTTTTTTGCCATTCGTCCAAACTTCTGTTCGAACCCGCGTTGCCTAGCTTGTTAAGACGCTGTAAATTTGAGGGCCTTCCGCGTTGCTTGCCCGTACCTGAGTCCGCTACCCTTCCCTTCCAGGTCGACTTTTCGGCACTTTCATCACCACTGCTGTCACTGTGATCAACGTCACCCATCCCCCCACTTCCAATGCTTTCAGCAACGTCAGCTGTTGCAGCCACTACGGTTTTCTGCTCTGTGCGATCGTCCAGTAACTATTGCCCTCTAGCGACAGTTTGTGGACTTTGCGTCGTCGGCATCCTACCTTACACAAAGCTCTGGGACAATT
Organism: Belonocnema kinseyi; assembly: GCF_010883055.1. Classification (NCBI taxonomy): domain Eukaryota; kingdom Metazoa; phylum Arthropoda; class Insecta; order Hymenoptera; family Cynipidae; genus Belonocnema; species Belonocnema kinseyi. The sequence goes on from NC_046663.1 coordinate 143,036,599, forward strand.
CCCGCCTTCATCGCCTACCTCTTGCCCCCCTGACCAAGCAACTATTTTTTCAAACCTAACCTCAAAAACTGCACACGCTCCAAATTTTCACTTTAAACCACTCACTTTCACCCTACAGACCTTTGCCTTCACTCAACCTTCTTCCTTTACACTCAATCTCCGCACTATCTGCCTTTTCTGCTTCCACTCACCATTATTTCCTTCACCAAAGCCAAAAATACACCACTTGCCAAAAAGAGTTCTTTCGCGATCGGCACCGGAAACGGAAGACCTTGAAAATTCCTTGTTATCTTTTCAAACATCCTCAAATATTTAAAATCCTTAAAAATCTTTTGAAATTTCTTGAAATTTTTTAAAGCTCTTGAGAGTATCTTAAAATTTTGAAAATACCCTGATATGTTTCAAATCCTTTAAAATGTCATGTTAAACTGTGATCAATTGAAAATTCCTTGGAACCTTTTAACATTCTCTCAAATTTTTCAAATCCTTCAAAATCTTTGGAAATACCTAGAACTTGTTTTAAAGATTTCTAAAGTACTTTGCAATGTTTCAAAATAAATTGTCTAAAATATTTTTTAATTCTTTGAAATTCCTTTAAATTACAAAAATACATTAAAAAATCCTTGAAATCTTTTAAAACAACCTGAAATATTTAAATCCTTAAAAATCTGTTGAAATCTCTTGGAATTTATTAAAGCTCGAAAAAATACCCTGAAATATAAGTAGAAGGGTGTGGCTGTGAGAGATTAATTGAGGGATTGTGAGATTGAAAGGAGAGGTAGATATTTTTTGAGGATTGAGACAGATTTATGTTGAGGTTGAGGTTAGGCTGTTTGGATAATTGTGACAGGGTGGTAGGACTGTGTTGATCGGGTTGGTAGTAGCAGGGTTGGGTAGCGACGCAGAAAGGCGAAAGGAAAGATTAAGATTAGATTAAGAGCAAAAAGCATATGTTCGTTCGAGGCTTTTATCAAAAGGAACATGGGGGAGAGGGAAAGCAGTGAAGAGAAAGGAAGATATCGGGGCGAGCGTCCCCTTTGAAGGGGACAATATAAATATTGAGGAATAAATGAATATCTTTTGAGAAAACCATAAAGTCACCTTATTTTGTAAACACAGTTCGTATATTTTTTCTTGGCGTTTTCACGAGTAAACTTCTTTATCACGGCTCGGCGTTTCTTAAAAAGGGTTTCTTTTCGCAGTGTTTACTAAAATGTTTTTCTTATTACGGTCGTTTAATGATGCGGGTTTTTCCACAATACTTACACAAGACGTATTTTTTCACAGCGTTTACCAATGTGTATTTTTTTTTACAGTTCTTACTGACATATATTTTTGTTCATCGCATTTTATAGAGATGAGTTTTTTTTTCATGGCGTTATGATAAGAAGTGTTTTTTCACAGCGATATAATTTACGGGTTCATTCTCCTAAACACCGGAAATATATGATGTTATATCTTCTTTTCAAACTGAAGTAGTTAATAATACAATGATGATTGAAACTCTGGACAATTCCTCAGATAATCTTTTTAAAAATGCGAAAATTGATAACAAATCAATTCAAAACCTGGTGTATCGAAATTCCGAGTTCATTAGTCAATTAGACCCCAGGCTGAATGCACTCAAAAATGGACGCTGAGAAGCTGCAGTTGGTAAAGGAGCTGCAGGAACCGGCTAGACGAAATTACCAACGTCAACATTTGACAAAAGGGGCTATGTAAGCGGAGAGCCTATATTACCACAGCCAGAACAAGCCGGCAATAGAGGAAGATAGGCGACACCAAGTCCAACCTTGGGCAGGCATCCGATAGAGGAAGAGCGATGCTTTATGACCCGGAGAAACATCAACAACCAGGATTCTCTCCAGTCTAGGGATCTGGCTGAAATGAATGACGGGCTTCGAGAACAGTTTTCCGAAGAATCCGAACTCTGGACTATCAATTGTTGTGTATATAATGCAGTAAGAGCTTTGGCTGATGCGAACCTTAAAACAAAACCAACGGCTGATCATAAGACCAAAAGAGTAATGCATCAACTCACCATAAAGATAGGCTGGGCGAAACTGTACACGTCCCGCCTTTAGTATGTGATTGACTATATAACATCTGGCAGGAATTTTACCGCCAAGGTTCAAAACTTCGCGCGCACACTCCGGATCTGTTATCATACACTTAACAAGTCAAAGGTACTGACCACCAGGCAGCATATTCTTGAGAGAATACGGGAACTAGATGACGCTAAGAGAGGTCTAGAGCGGAGAGAGAGAGAGAGAGAGAGATGCGGGTCAGAGAAAACCAACCGCTTTTCTCTGACCCATCTCGACTCTTCCAAGTTCCTCCAGTTACTGTCGACTATCCGCTCAAACCAGAGGAGATCGAAGTATTCTGGAGAGAAGTCCACGACGTGCAGCATAGACTAGACATTTTTTTTTTTTTTTTTTT
>NC_046663.1:143039140-143041146 GCF_010883055.1 Belonocnema kinseyi
CCCCACAATAAAAATAGGAGAAATATTTATTTCGAACATATTGTGCGAATATACACTTTTAAAATAGGAAAAATACGTCGATAATCCCCAAAAAGAATGTATACCTTTTTGAGGGTAAAAATTGAAGAAATTTTGGATTTTTTTAAAGGTTTGTAGCAACTATTTTATTACACTAAAGTTATTATTTATTAATTGTACATGTTTTCATGAAAAAACTAGCGTTTGTTCTTAAAAAAATATAAATAATGAACGGAGTTATGGCAATTCTCTAGAAATTCTTTTTTTTAAGAGGCTTGTGGTGACCACGATGGAAGTCCAGCAGGTCAACTGAAATCAAAATACTGAAAAAATTTAATTAGTGTAGAGTTATTTCTAGTTCGTGAACGATTAGTTTTAAAAATATTTGTTTGTTTTGCATACAGTAAGGAATTTTTTAAAAATTTAATTTTGCGAACTCTAAACATTTTATTTAAAAATTCTAATCTTCAAAATCAAAATTGGTGGACGAAAACTGAGCACAATCATTACGGATAATTTAAAATAAAATAAAGAAGATCGGTCAAATAGTTCTTGTGCAATCGCATTCACAGCAAAGGTACTTTTGGAAAAACAGGATTTCGAGATAATCGCATTCAAAGTTTGAAGTTGAATGAATGTAAACCTCGAGATCCGCGCCTCAAAACGCTGTTTTCCTGTCGAACTATTGTTCGGATCTCTATGAAAATTTGAGAAAATGTTTTCCAGGAGTTGACCCAGATTGTTGACCCAGAGAAAGCATTTGACAAGGTGAATAAAAGTAAACTTTGGAAAGTCCTGAAAGAGTCAATGGGTCGCTCTTACAGGCAATAAAAAAATATATGCATGAAGAAAAACGAGTGCAAGTAAAGGTATAGTGTCGGTTCGGGATAAATTAGTGTTAGCTGATTTCTGGGTGAGTTTGAATTTATACATGTATAATTGCGTATGGAGAGAGATGATGTGTCATATTTTTGTTTACGTCATAAGAAAATAACATAGAGGCGAGTAATAGTATCACCTTTGATATAAGGAACGATAGAAAAATTAACTAGATCACACTATACATTCTCAATAAGGAAGGATACATTCAGCACCGTCAATGAATCAGCATCTTTTTCGTTTATTACACGCTTAGAATGCTTAGAAGCAAATATGAAAGCTCATGATTTAGAATTTTGTTTTCTTGTGTCTGTTTTAAGGATGAAACATCACAGCGATGATGATTTATGTACGTTTTTGTAATGTTGGAAAAAATGTTTTATTACTTAATAAACAAAAATGAAAATGTTAGAATGATATATTTTCCTTATTTATTTTAGTCATAATTAAAATGAAGAGTCCGCGTTTGAAACCTGTTAACTGACATTTTTTTTTGTATTTTCAGGAACATTCTTTATATGCTGTTAGTATTCGGCAAAATGAAAAGAAAATTTCTTCAAGTTTTTGAAAATCGCGCTTTGATTATACAGCAAGTTCTGCAGTCTAAACCTGGTAACTGCTTATAGCGTTTTATGGGAAAGTCGTGTTTTTTCTTACATCTGATCAGTTTACTCTTAGAATAGGGCAGTGAAGCACATGTAAGTTTCAATACAATTAAGTGTATGTGTGTGTGTTGGAAGATATTTGAGGCAACGTTTACGTAATCTTCGATGATGTCTACTAACACTCACAGGAAGGCATTCTAGGTGTTCTTCGCCGATTTTATGCGGAAAAGCCCTTAATCGGGGTGAAACAGTCCCTTTAAAGATAGGGGTCTCAAGTGTCTGCATACCTCTTAATATTTTTTTCACCTTCTCAGTAGTGTTGCGTGGGCATTCTTCTTCAGGTGCTATGAGGGTATCACACAGCGCCTTAAAACTATTTATGTTCTCTGAGTCTTTGTCTAGTCTTTCTCCGTGTTTCGCTTCATGCGCGAGTGTCCTTGCAGTACCACTGTCTGGACCACCAAACTTCGCTGTCCCCTCTTCTTCTTTTAACTTGGTTTATAA
>NC_046663.1:143041246-143044833 GCF_010883055.1 Belonocnema kinseyi
TAGCTTTTATTTCTCATCAAATGAAAAGCGGAGATTACCAGGCAGTGCTAGAAGAACATCTTAAGCCCTACCTTGGACGTTTCCGCTCTGCAAAATTGACTTGCCAGCAGGACAACGCAGCCATACATGCGAGCAAGTCTACGAAGGATTGGTTTGCAAAGTCAAAGAGCCCCATACTCGCGTGGCCAACGATCTCTCCAGACCTTAACCCAATGGAAAATGTTTGGGGCATGATGGTACGCGATGTGTATGACAATGGAAAGCAGTACACAACGGTCGCAGAGCTGAGGGAAGCGATCAAATCTGCATGGAACAACGTCACCGCGAAAAGTCTCCAAAATCTGAATAAATCGATGGTAAAGCGAATGAAAATGGTATTCAAAAATGACGGAAAAAGTTTGTTCCAATAGAAAAAAAATTATCCTTAAAAAATGGGGTGGCCCTATAAATATGGGACACGCTGTATGCAAGTCATCATGAATTACTGCTTTCAAAAAACTTACCTTCGGTAAAAACACGTCACAAATGCTGGATCACACAACTTCACCCTCAAGTACTAACTGATTTTTTGAATATTAAATGAACGACAAATTAAATAATAAAAAGTTCAGTAGCACCTGCGAAAAATGACAACAAAAAAGTGTTTGGTGTGTGGCGAACCGCTGATACCGATGCATACTGTGCAGGTCCGAGATTTCCTGGGTCACGCGGTCTTAGCAGCGACTGCGCTTGAATCCTTTACGAATTCTACCATGAATCCCAATGATTCCCTGCGGTTTCATTCAAAGTACTTACGGAGTGCTACGAATGCTGAATGATTTCGATCAAAAAGCATCGGACGCGTACGGATTTTCCGTTTTACTCAAACGATTTCACAAAAGTGCCTTCGCTGACGGTTTCCTACTTTGATTTTTACGACATACATTGGCTTACGCAAAGTCTTACAGATTCTGTGCTGATTTCTGACGGAATAACTCGTGATTTTTAAGTGGTATACCCCTCGTGCTTGAAATAATAAAAATAGTTTTAAAAATAATATGACGTTTTTAACAGTATTTACTACTCTTCGAAATCATTCAATATTATGTTTCATTCTGAAAATACGGTTTGAAAAATATTGTTGGAAAAATAATTGTTTAAACAAACTATATTTGCTTAAACAATTAAAAAATTGTTAATATATTTTTTATACACTATACAGTAAGAAAAATAATTGAATTGTAAATTGTATTGTAAAGTTATTAGTATGGTTTTATTTCGGAGCCACTTCGTTTAGATCTCTGAAATACTTGGCACGTTTCCATGAAACCCTGGAGCACTTTTTCAACTTTTCAAAAATCTAAAATTTCCCCATGTTAATCCACTGTGATTTTCAAGAGCCAGGTGGCACGTATTCATATTTAAACTTTAAGGAAAAAATGAATTCATTTCTTCCAGAAATGGACACTTTGCGGGAAGCGGGTGTGACTTGCCCTCTACAGTGAAAAATGTTTTTCAGTACATTTTTGGACCAATCCAAGGTGGGGCGATAAGAGCGATCGCCGCCATCAAAAGTTCTTGAATTGCATGTACTATCAGCAAATATAACCCATGCATGTATCTAATACAGTGGGTGGCAAACTACTGCCGCGCGGCAACACTAGATGACGGGGCGGGTTGAGTCTAAATCTCGTGACAGTACCTGCTGTCGCCAAAATAGTTCAGGCTGCCACAGCTGCTTCCTTTGTTAAGCGGCTGGCGTTAAAGGGATTAAAATTCAAAACTAAAAATTCTCAAATTTCAAAATTAACAATTTGAAAGTGTGAAATTAGTAATATGTGGAATCTGTGCATGAGAATGCGAAGACAATATTTTTAGTTTTAGAATTAGTTGAAATCGTAAGGGCATTTATTATTACAATTTGTAATTAAAAAGAAAGAAGTCATTTGCCGTTGCTTCAAATTTCATTTTTCAAAAAATTGATTGGTAACATTTTATCTCCATTGAGTACTTCATTTCACAAGAAACCCTCGCCGAGAAAAGCTAACACAACCGCACCCCACGGACGAGAACCGTAGTGTTGACGAACAAAGCCCGACAAGCGAAAAAAATTCCTTGGGTCAACTCTGCCCTGACCTGAAAAGCGCGCAAAAAGTTTGCCGACCACTGATCTAATACAAAGTAGCTCCTCCGTAAGTTTTCAAATCGCCCCCACCAAATTCATTTTCTGGGTCTGCCCCTGTGTAGACAATCTTAAGTTTGCGGATTTGAGAATACACGCGAACGCTCCCGAACTCGACCGACTGCGGTTCGGTAACGCGTGCGTGATATTGTTTTTGACATGAGATTTCTATAGCTGAAACACTGGAATAAGAGCGATATTGCGTATACGTTGTCAATACAGTCCGAGACGGACAACGCGTGTGCCGCTCTAAAACCTCACGAAACAAACACTTTCATTGTTTATCCGATTTGAGGCCTCCTTTTCGAGATATAACATTTTGAAAAATGAGATGCACTCGCTCTGCTAGTGACTACCGGCTCTCGTAATGTCGAAGAGTGTCAGCCGTAACAGAGTGATGCACAAGGCGTCCGACTGGTATGCTTGAGGTTCTGCGTTCGATTCTTTGCTGCTTCATTTTTTCTTCATTTTCATTTTTGTTTATTTAATTTTTTAATTATTCAGAATTTCTTTTTATTATTTTTATTATTAATTTTTTTCACTTCTTTTTTATTTTCAACAATAGTGACAGTGAATTTGTATGGTAGTGGCAATAGAAACTCAGTTCATTTACATTTTATGTACATTTTTATTTTCAAGGATGACATAGACATACAGTAGAATATTCAGTGAAAGGAATTTTGATTTAAAAAACAGCATTAAAGTCACATTTTCGTTAAGCCGGTAGCCTTACGAGACCACGTGTGACGGGGGGGGGGGGGGCATGGAACTATAGGGAAATCAAGTTATACGCTACGAAAGAAAATTTTCAGAATAAAATATTTCTATTTCATCCCTAAAAGTAAACCTGGAAAATGTAAATAAAATGATTTTCTATTGTTTCTACCCTACAAGTTCACTATTACCGTTGCCAAAAATAAAAAAATAATAACAAAAAATAATGAAAAAATAAGAATAATTACAAAATAAAATAAACAGAAATGAAAACAAAAAAATGAAAAAAACAAGCCAAAGAGAGAATAGAACGCATAACCTCATTTGGTTCTTTGCTTCGTATGTATTAGCGAGAGGTGGTAGATACGAGGGCGAAGAGCATTGTTGATAACCGTGGGGAGGGGGGAGGAAAACAGTAGTAATATTGGGTGGCATGAAGGTAGTCACTCGCGGGGTAGATAGACTGCTAGATCCGACGACGGCCAACCAGCGATCTAGTTTACGAATATCCTTTGGGACATGCTGTTGACTGGTGGGTGGGGACAGCTGCAACCTTTTTACGTCCCCTTTTATGAATCGCTGCCAAAAAGTAAGACCGCCCATGGGAGAGAGACGGCCAGGCGAGGACCCAGCCAAATGTTCCCGTTTCCGAGGCTTTAATAAAAGTAAGTAAAAAAAAAGTGGTCGCCGAGTGCGGCTTTTTTAGTGTTTT
>NC_046663.1:143044843-143050164 GCF_010883055.1 Belonocnema kinseyi
CCTGGGAGAGCACAGCGGCGCGGGGAAGGAGGGTCCAAGTGGACACCCCGATCCGGAAGAGAGTGGATCGAGATGCGACCACCGATTACCTTTTTTTTCTCTTTCTCTTTTTTTGGAATAAAAAAAAATAAATAAATGAAAAAAATAAATAAATAACGTTAGTCTGAAAATCTATTAATCGAACCTGTTGTTGCGACGGGGCAGCACAGCATTTGAAATTGGGGGTGACAATGAGAGGAGAGACGGTAAAAAACTCTCCGGCGTTCTATCCGCTTCTAGCAGCAGCACATTGGCGTCCGGACTATCACCCTCCCTGCTACTATTCCGTGGGGGGATTTACAATGCCCCGAATGGGGCTCTGGCAGGGCGGGCGATATGTCCCGTACCTCGTCAGCGACGCAAAGTGATTCGGCGGCCAACGGAACTATAAGCCCCACGAATTTACCGGGACAAGGCAGCGGCGATGACGGCGGCACTCTTAATGCCCAAGGTCGTGGAGGTGAATTCCCGCAATCTAGGTAGATAGGCTCCAATTGTCTCGATGACCCGGCCTCTGCGTACCTCCGCATAAGCGATGGTAGTGGGAATGTGTATCGTCCGTCGGTGTTGAAGGCTGGCAAAAGCAACATCACGGGTACCCGGGGGAAAACAGTGGCGCAGCGACGTCGTGGAACTTGGGTTCCCAACCCCCGGCGGATATCGAGTAGCTGCCAGGCCCCGTTAGCGAATAAATCCGACTCCGACGGATTATAACGGGCGACTAACGGCGGTGGTGGCGCAGGAACTACAGCCTCAACCGCTTCTCGGACTAATTGATAATGAAGAGACTGTTCTCTCCTTACAGCAAGCCTCGCTTTCTCCGCCTCCTGGCGAAAAACTTCCCGGTCAGCCGCCAATCGCTTGAGGCGGGCGGCCTTTCGTAAATGGTTGTAACGACGAACGGCGTTGGTTCGAATTTCCCAAAAAGCCTCGAGCTGCTGTTGTTCAATTACAGTCCTCTCCGCTGAGTCACCTCCCCTGGTGATTGAAGATATGGCGGCGGTCCCCCTGACCCGTACGATCGCAGAATGAAGACGCCGGATGGCAGGGGCGGCGGCCTGGCTGGCCTGCTCTACCCTCAGAAGATGTCGGTGACTGGCAGTTCCCCGAACCGTCGCGAATCGTCGACGTGAGATATGATGTGAGGTGATGAGAATGGCGGCCCGAACGGCCGCAAACGAAACCGCAAGTTACAGACACCTCCGGATGAGTAATTTCCACACAATCCCGATGATCACTGGATACGTCAAGACTGCAAATCTGAGATGGCACAATGAACAGCAAACCCGGGAAACACGACACACACGAACAGGATAACTCAGACGCGAAGCTGAAAATGGCCAAGGAAGGCACAGAAAGTTGAAAGCCGAATTCACTGTTAAAATTGGTGTTTATTGGTCGAAAGTTTACAGGAGGAGCTCAGAGGGGTACTATGGGCCTCTCGAAATTCTCGAACGAAATGATTCCAGAGAGTGGCTTTCGACTCTCGCTAACCGAGCGTAGAGCATACCGTGATAGTAGGATGATGTTTCAGCCCGCCGATTGGCCGCGAGAACGACGACGAAGTCGCAGCCGAGCGGTGGGAGTTGTCAGCCAGGCACGCTTGCCTCGGTCCTCCACGCGTCAACTTAAATAACTGTTTCTTAAATTTTCCTACACTAGCCTTACTTCCTAGTTCTTATTTTATCCGTTTACGTACGTGTGTGCGTGAATGCACACGAACGCACAAACGTAAATGGTATGTGTCTGGCTCGAGGCAGATGTTTACCTCTGGAATGTACAAACGGCCGACGGACGTGTTGACAAACTGTCGCAGCCAGGCCGGGGAAAGTTAAAACTCATTAGGGAAGGTTTGATGACTCACTTGTGCAAGCAAACTCGTCGTTTGGAGAATCGGTGAAATCAGCATTTGGTCACGTAGGACCTTCACTCAAGTCCTCTCTTTTTAAGAATATGTATTTGAGTGGAGGTCGCGTAGTCCCAATGCTTGATTTCTGGTTCTCAACTATGTTTGAGTGACATACAACAATTTCTTTTATTTCTGTTTATTTCATTTTTCAATTATTCTTAGCTTCTTTTTATTATTTTTTTATTTATATTTTTTAATTATTTACAATTTTTAACAACAGTTCGTGGCCTCGATAGGCAACCGGCGTGTGGCAAATGTGACTTTCAATCTTGTTTTAAATCAAAATTCCTTCTACTGAACATTCTAATGTATTCATATGTCACCCCTAGAAGTAAACCTTTAAAATGTAACGTGGGCTGCTCGCCCACGTGATGAAGCTGCAAAATTAAATACGTCGCGCACTGTTCGTTCGTAGCTTGGCTTTGCCAAGCCAAGTTTCATGCAGAGCTTGTTTCATGTGGCAAACGGTTTGTCGTAATATACTTAAAATTTGTATTAAATTAATATGAAATATTTGTTAAATCTTTTAAAATCTTCAAGGAATGTTTAAAATATTTGTAAAATCTTTTGAAATCTCCTGCAGAATTTTGAAACTTCAAACAAATTTCAAACAAATTTTTTAATCTCAAAATAGTAGACTGTAAGATTTAAATTACTCTTCACGATTTAATAGAAAAAAACTATTTTAAAATAAAAAAAATCAAATTCAGCGTTGTGAAGAATTCAAAGAGATTTCCAGGGTTTTAAGGTTTAAAAAAATACAAGAAGAGTTTCAGGTCTTTATAGTCGCTGGACACCCTGCTTTATGACCTCATTCCAACGCAATTGTTCATACAATTTGTTATAAAAAATAATTGTCGACCTAGAATAAAACTTTCGGGCTGGAAAAAATCATAAAGTCATTCCCAGCAAATACTTGTAAAAAAATTGCTTTTATCCGTAAAAAAATACGATTACGAAACAATTGTTTGTTCAATTTGTTAATTTAAAGCATGATATTTTTCTTTAAATTTTTGTTCACTGTAAATGGCATTGTCTTAAGTATTATAAATTATTTTCTTTGTTGAAAAAATATTTTATGTCGCACAAATTCGATAGATATCTATTAGTTTGTAACACCTGTCTACGGCATTTTATCTGCTGAAACTCTAGAAGTCTCGTGTCAACAACAGTATCATGCACGCGTTTGTCAAAGCACAGTTGGTCAAGCTCGGGAGCCTTCTTTTCTAGCTATTACGACGCATCTTGTTCTGTTTCTTACGAATTGCAAGAATGCCAGCAACGAACAGCACGAGCTCTGTTTGTTGGATTTTTCTAGTCCCGCGACTGCAGAACCAATGTTGTCTGAATACTGGTATGTCGAGCGTTCGCTAGCCGAATCAAGCTGACTCCAGAAGAATTGACCTACTGTAGTTCTATTTTCGAACCGATAGTGGTCCAGTTGAAGAGGATAACATTATTTCTAGGGTATCCGGTATTTCCCTTCGTCTGGATTTTTTTCCGTACAGTAATCTCACCGGGTAGAACGGTTTCGATACCTCACCACGCGCAAAAGTGCATGTGCCTGTGCCCTTAAATAAAATATCGACATCAAATGAATTACCTCGACGACCCTCCAAGGATTCTTCAACCAAAACGACACTGAAGCTTCTTTAAACTACACCCTTACTCAGCTTTTTAACTTTCTCAATTCTCTTTACTTTTACAAACATCAATTTGACTTTGCTTGACGAAATATATAATTAAAAATTTGTCATAAGGACAACCGCAGGATTTCGCTGGGAGCGGATGCTAATCTGAAAAATTGCACCCGCTTCCAGCGAAATCGCGGTAAAATTTCAGCCACAACCACGTCTCCCAACCGTCAGATAGGTGGTTACCGTCTGTAAGGGAATCAATACGACGATCCAGCAAAAGCCTCGTGCACCCTAAGAACACGGAGTGACCCAAGGACAACCGCCTTCTGCATTTTTCCCGCAAGTGTTTTAGCATATTGTTGACACGCAGGGATGCTTTTTAGGCCATTAGAAAGTGAAAGCTTGGCACCTCCAAGGGCGTCGATGATAAGGACGATCAATTTCACAGAATATTCCGGATACAATCGTTCCAACAGCCTTATAAGGTCTCGCTACCTCTCTTTCTTTTCATTCTCCTTGGTTATGATGTTTTTGTGAGCTGGTGCCGAAAATTCGATAACGAACATGGTTCGCTTCTCGAAGTCAAGAAGAACCATGTCAGGTCTCGAGTGAGCAACAGAAACAATTGTCGAGAATATTAAGTTCCATATGCGGCACTTCCCATTCTCGACAATTGACTCAATTTCCCTAGGAGCATTTAGAGGAGCGATATTAAGGTTAATGTCGTAGGAGTGACAGAGATGGTAATAAAGCACTCTTAGTGCCGCATTGTGCCTTTGAATGTAGGTCGTTCCCGCGTAAGTTGGACAACTAGATAGTATGTGAGGTAAATGCTCGGGATGTGCATGGCACGCCCTGCAGCTATCATCGGGAATGTCTTGGCTCAAACTGTGTCGACGGTATGTTAAAGTGGAAATGACAACGTCCTGGCATGCAAAAATGAAACCCTCTGTACCAGACTTCAATCCGGGCGATTTAAGGAAAGCAAACGTTAGCTCACAAGACATTGACTGATCCTTCACATTTCTGTGGAAGATACCGTGCATCCTCTTATCGAGGAGCTGTTCACGAAATTTTTTCTCTTGTGCTTTCTTAATCCGGGCTTTCAGGAGTGAGTACTCAAGATAGATAAGATTTGATGCATTTTGCTCAATCTGGTTTTCCAAAGCAGCATTAATCTCTCTATGCACCCAACTATTTGCGGATGAACCTTTAAGATTCTCAAAAGACAGATGATAAATCTATGGGATGTCGAATCGAAAGCTTTCCGATGATCAATCCAGGTCATTGATAGGTCACGCTGGTAGAATGCTGCATCTTTGCAGACACATCTATCGATAAGCAGGTTCTCCCGACATCCGGCTATGCCTTTCTTTGAGCCTCGTTGTTCATACATTTCTTGCTACACAGGTTCAATTGCCCGAACAATCCTATCATTTAGGATAGCTGTGAATATCTTATAAAGCGTGTTTAGACAAGTTATTGGCCTGCAGTTCTTCGGGTCAGCTAAGTTGCCTATTTTCAGCAGGAGTATTGTGCGCCCTTCGACCAACCGCTCTGGAATCGGCTCTTCCGACTTCAAATATGAGATGAAAATACGGGCCAAATGCTGATGAGTTGAAGAAAACTTCTTTCACCAGAAGGTTTTGATACAATCTGGTCACGGTGCGGAATAGTTCTTCATCCCTCTTAATACTTTTTTCACCTCCTCGGTAGTGATGGGTGGGCATTCTTTA
>NC_046663.1:143050264-143065167 GCF_010883055.1 Belonocnema kinseyi
AATATTTAGTTTTTATACATACATATGTATATGTTTATGGCATGTAAGAAGTAAAATTTTAATATTATATATTTTAAATTGCATTATTTTACGAATTATTTAGTATTCTTCAAAAAAATTGAAGTTTTTTTTAGTGGCCCTATTAATTTGGGATACCTATTTTTTCGAAAAAATGTCCAAATAAATGAACAAATGGATTCCGAGCTCTATATTTTAGGAAAAATCGTTAATTCGACTCATTTATCCACTCAAAATATTTGGTGCATTTTGTTTCAATAGAAAAAAAATTATCCTTAAAAAATGGGGTGGCCCTATAAATATGGGACACACTGTATAAGATACATAACCAAGCTTTTACAAATATTTTATTATTTAGAAATTGAAGTTTCATTTTAATTGAATTCCAAGAATGAGGCACAGTTAAGGAAACACATTTTTCTGTTTGACAAATAAAAATATCAACGTTAAATTTTCGAAACGATTGATGGAATGCAATTAATAATATGTCGAAAATAACAAAGTATTTCACAATTAAACTTGAAAAAACTTAACCCTCAAGCCACAAGGCGTGGGTTGAATCCAACCCGAACGCACTTCAAACGTTTATTGCTCTTCCCCCCCTTAGTTTTCCGTCGCCATGCTTTAGGTACCCTTTCTGGCAGTCGTGTTTGTGAAGCCCTAGCAGTGGTCATTGTTCTGCTCTGGTTCTCGTAAGTGTGTTGTCTAATCTAAAGGGAGTGACGCCAGCCACCGGGTTGCTCGCGACCCGACCTTGTTATTTACGTACTAAGATTTTTTTCCGAAAACACTTTTTTTCCAGTTTTTCCTGTTCGCGACTTCCGTCATGTCTTTCAACAAATTACTTTAGACGATCGAGGAGGTAGAAGTGGAATTTTGAAGACAAGAAGCAGAGTTTGAGGGTGAGGACAGCGAAATTGCAGATGATATTTCTGAGACTAAGGACGAAACAGGTAGTATTACGAACAGTGACATTTGTGTTGATGAAGTCGATTGTGATTGTGCTTCACGTACTCCGGCCAGAAATATTATATCTCATTTACCTGGACCTAAGGGGGAAGCAAAGGGAGTGACTGATGAATACAAACTATTTTGTTTGTTTATTACTGACGATATTATTAACAAGATTGTCCGTCACACCAACGAATCTATTGAAATATCGAAAAACCGGTTCACATCAGATCAATGGTACATACATCCTACTGATCCTACAGAGATCAGATCTCTAATAGGATTGTTTTACATGAGTGGTATCCTGAAAAATCGTGGTTTGAATCTAGAAGACATGTTTTCACCCATTTGGAGACCTCCCATGTTTCGTTGCACTATGTCTAAGAACAGGTTCGAATTCCTTGTTGCTAATATGAGATTTGATGACAAAAACACGCGAGATACTCGCAAAGCAGAGGATAAATTTACTGCGTTCAGGGAAATATGGTCTGTCTTCGAAGGTAACTGTTCCAGGTATTACAGCCCCCTCGGAATACCTCACTATAGATGAAACTCTGCTCAGTTTTCGTGGCCGCTGCAGTTTCCGAATGTATATACCGTCAAAACCGGATAAATACGGCCTGAAAATAGTATCTCTATGTGATGACCGAACATTTTACTATATAAGTGGAATACCCTACGTTGGAAAGGAAAAACCTAAGAACAAAAAGGATTTACCGCTTCCTACACAGTACGTTCTCAACCTAACCGATAAAGTAAAAGGGAGTAACAGAAATATAACGTGCGACAACTGGTTTTCATCTCTTGGCCTAGTTGATGCTCTTCTTGAAATAAAACTTACTTTTGTCGGAACCTTACGGAAAAATAAGGCTGAAATCCCTCCTTCAGTCCTTTCAAAAGCACCGGTTGGTTCGTCACAGTTTTTATACCATGATAACAAAATGTTCTTGTCGTACACTCCAAAGAAAAACAAAAAGGTGTTATTGATTTCCTCAATGCATTTTGCTGGAGATATAAAGGAAAATTCCATGAAACCTGAGATAATAGACTTTTACAATATTACCAAAGGCGGTGTTGATGTATTGGAAAAATTATGCCATGATAAAACCACTTGCAGGAAAACGTTGAAATGGCCAATAAGATATTTTTATGGAGTCCTGGACATCGCAGCTGTCAACAGTTTTATTTTGTACAAATGCAATGCAAAGAAAGAGATTTATCCTGACAATGCGCGCACTACCTTTCTAAAAAACTTAGCTTTTGCCTTGACGCGACCATTGATGCAAATGAGATTCCAAAACCCTCGCCTTCCCAGAGAATTACTGTCAGTAATTGGCAAAGTTTTGGGAAAAGAAATCGATGTGAGCTCAACCAGCAGTCAGTCAGGACAGCCAGCAGGACAGAAGAAAATCAAAAGATGTGATTTTTGTGATCCCAAGGAAGACAGAAAGGGGTATTCATTTTGTGGTAGGTGCAATAAGTCTTTGTGTGGAGAACATAAAAGAGTGATTTGTCCGACTTGTGATAATGCTACTGACAATGGAGGCCAGATCTGATTTGATGTTTAAGTCGGAATATTGTCATACATGACAACTGATACCTAGCGTTTAGCAATAACCAGAAGTGCATTAAGTATATCATGTTTTTTTCAGTATCTACAAGTTTAAAATATACTTTTCCTAACAAATTCTAGTTGAATTTATTCAAATATACTTTTTTGAACGAATTGTTGTTATATTCATTCAGTTTACTTTTAAATTCGTAGTAAAAAACACGTTGGGTTGGATACAACCCGACCTTGCCTTTTATGTCATGGATCTTCACCTTGTGGCTTGAGGATTAATTTAACAGCATAGTGATAGCAATTTTTTAATGTGAAATTTGTCCGTAAAAATCGCGTGATTATTTAATTGCAAATATACAATTATATAATATAATAATTATATGTTCTGATCTGGAAATACTTTAAATTATTGTAAGAGTGATCTTAGTGACAATTTCTACGGCATATTAACAATGGAAATTTTCATATACATGACGATTGCAATTAGATTATATTATATATGATACAGCGTATTTTTCTTGAGACAATGGCGCGTATGGATAGACAGCGAGGAGACGTATTCTTTGACTAATATCAGCATAACTTCCAACACCTATCTGTGCATCGAACTGAACGCACATGCCCTGTTAAATTTAGTCTTCTGTAGTATAAAAACAGGCTCCATAGATCACTTTTTACCGTGGCAATTCGGTAGCTAACAATGCGAAAGATTTTACTGAAATTTAAAATCTTTAAGCACAACCTATTCTACGGTCGTCAATTGCAGTCTTCTGGAGGCGATTCAAAGGATTCAACTAATTCAATTCCAAGCTGATATTTCAGTAATGTATTTCAAATCAGAAGGGGAAAATTTATTATTCCCACAAAATTACGAAATTCAAGAGGAAAAACTTCCTTCTCCAACTTCTATATTGAATATTTAGTCAGAACTTCCAGATCTCGCCGAAATAAAAAAAATTCTCATACTTACTAAAAAATCGGCAGTTGATGATTTAAAGAAATTGGGATTGACAGTAGAAATAAGAAAAGCCAATGATACACAAATGCGTAATTTAACTGTTACCAATACTGATATAATCAATGAAGAGAATGATTCAAATGTAGAAGCAGAGTCTGTTTTATATGACGCTAACTGTAAACCGATGGAAGAAACTGCAATTGACAAAGAAACTGAGCAAGATTTGTCGCTACTGTCAAGTGTAACCGAAGAATTAGGTTTACCGTCCGTTAAAAGAACTCAAATCGATCTCAAGCCCGCTGTTCCCAACACAATCGTAACTGATAACAAAGGCAGTCAACATATCGTGAAAAAATCTTCGATTTGTTGGCTACTGAAAAATCAAAAATCTAAATTAAGCAGCGACCGATTGGAAAGAGTAAACATTCCAGAGTTTCAAAACCTCTCTAATCTTTCTCGAACTTCAAATTTAGAAAATATTAGCGTAGCAGTTGTTTGTGAAGAAATATTCCTGCGTGATCGGTGTTTGTTCAAAATATTGATAGTACATGGAAGGTGGAACGTGGAAGAGTTACGAGTGCTCAAACATGTATGACAATGTCAAAGATAACAGCAAAACCATTGGCGTTTTATGTCAATGGTATAGTATAGACAGAAAAGGCAACTTATTACCTTCAGATTTCGCTACACATGGCTACTTTCCAATGGAACGCTATAAACTCACGCTTCCAGCTCCCATGTTCATTGATTCTAATGTATCTGAGTAAGGGATTTTATCGAAGCATAAAACAGAATGTTCAAATCTTAACTGGTCGAAAATAAGGGATTTAATTTATTTCCAATCTTCTCCGTCATTTACTAAAAAATGTCATAATTCTAATGGGTTAATAAAAACTGATGACATGCTAAAGGATGTACATTTTGAAACCTAATAAACCATGAAAATCGCATGAACGTCTGTATGACTTTTATGATTTAGGAGAGAGCCGATATAGTTTTTTTATAAATATATAAATATGTTATTTGATCGAAAGAGACTGACATTATAAGGACAATGTTATATGTACAACTTAGAAAATAATAATAAGATGAAGAAAGGTATTTAAAATGCTTATCTAATGACTTTTTAATTTGTTGGTTTCTATCTTTCTTCGGAAACTCTGAATTGTCAATCTCAGGTAAGGCAGCTGAAAGAAAATTCAAGCTTGACCTTGATACTTAATCGGAGCAATGAATGTGTACAGCGAATAGTGAAAAAATAATATCAAAAGATCATTTTATAATACACCTGTATAATATAATAAGATACATTTATAATATATAGTATACCTTTCTTAGCATTATAAAAGATATGTCAAACTTTTGATACCTAGAATGTATGATCTTGTGATCGTAGGAATAAAGGATCAATGAGAAACTTGAATGGAAAGTGTTTTTTTCTAACCACACTGCTTCTAATTGGTATTAAAAATATGAAATTGACGAAAAATTTCGCAAGTATGAACATAAGAACGCTGGGGATGAAAGATGAATCTGGGTAAATCTAAATTAACTGAAAAACGGTTCGTGCGTGCCTTTTTAGAATCTCATCATTTATGATTGAGAAAGTATTAGAATTGTCGGAAATTTGACATCACACTTTTTCAACGGATCTCCACGTTTCGAGACCCCCTGAATCCGAAAATCAGGTTTTTACAATGGCGTCTGTCTGTCCATCCGTCCGTCCGTAAAAACGATAACTCTCGAAAAAAAGAACGAATCAAATTCATCTTTGGCACACTTTTTTTAGGTCCTAAAAGAAAGGACGAGTTCGTGAACCAACTATTTTTGATAAAAATTCAAAAAGTGAGCGCATTTTGAAAATTTTTAAGACGACTTTTTTCTGAATATGAAAATTTTATGTACGGATATTTATAGTATCAAAAAGAACAAAAATTTCTCCTCATGACTTTTTTCGATAAAAATAAAATTCTCAGAGTTATAGCGTTTTCAAAATTTTTTTAATCAGCCGAAAATAAAAATTTGAAGCTGAAAAACGCACGATATGAAAAAAGTCAAAAGAAGAAAAACATTTATTTTCGAAAGCCCTACAAGATTATCATAACCGATTTTTGAATTTTCTTCAAAAATCGAAAATTCAAATTTTGATTGCACAAAAAATAATGGAAAATAGAAAATTCCAGTTTGTGGACAAACTATGTAGGATATGAAAAAAGATGAATTAACAAAAATGGTTATCCCAAAAAAATCTACAACTTCGTTAAAAATCACTTCTTGATAGGACGCGTACTTTTTGTTTTATTCGTGAAAAATAACGTTGAAAAAAAATAAAATAAAAAAAAATATGTGGAAAAACGACGAAAGGTACGAGAAAAAATCCAACAAAACCTGTTTACAAATTTCTGTCGGAAAACGAGTGCGCAGCGCGAGTGTCACGATGAGAATGTGTACCTCAAAGCCTACAGAGCTAGGAGAAACTTAATCTTTGACTATACTTAATTAAGTAGACAATTCAGAATATGAAGACGCATGTAACTACTGCCATCTAAAAGAGATCTTTTTGATCGCATAGAGCACAAAGAACTCCTCTATTCAAATATCGTGCAAGAAGGACCATATTGGTAATTGTAGCTGGAATTTCACATAGGTTTATCAGGAGTTAAAAGTAAGTGCGTGGTTGACAAAACTATATATTCGCCATACTAATTAATACATCATGAAGAACGAGAGGCAGCGCTAAACGCTCTACATCGAATCAAGATTCAAAAAATTAAAGTTCAAACATGACTATCAGCGCAAATAGGTACGTATACTCATTAATACTCTGAGACTTTCATCGACCGCTCAAATTCCGTAGAAAACTAATGACTATATTAAATTATTTTCTTATCAAATAACTTCATTTTAAGTGACTAGCACCGCAAGTAGTCCTGGCAAAAGTTTTGGATTGGAATTTATTTCGTAATCTGTAGTCGAACCAATCCGAAAAAATGCACATCCGAGAAAAGTTCAATCAGAACTCGAAATGAAAATTTTGTTTGGATTGAGTAGGAATTATTTTTAACCGATTTGGATCGAACGAAATTAAGAACTCTCTTACGAATAGTTCAGATACAGATTTTGGAATAAATTTCTATCCGAAAATTTTCACCAGGGAGGCACGACTCCATATTTTTAAATAAATTTATGTATTTAGGCGTTTACAAATTAAAGAGAAAACATAAAATGTAAGCAGGAGGACATTTTTTCTTGTAACACCTAAACCTTTGTAACAATTAATCACTTGGAGCCTTTAGCTTAAGACGATCTGAGGGTACCGCAGCCTGCTTGATCCCTCGGCGACCTTTTTCTATTGTCCAGCGCTGGCCTGGATTTCGAAGCGATATGGCGCTCAACCGGCACAGTCTGCATTATGTTACAGGAGTACATTTAAATGAAATAGCGTATGAACTCTGTTGCGCCCTACCATGGAGGTCGAGTCAAAGGCGCGTTGCCGTATTAAAATGTTTGGGTAACTGCAATGCACAGTAACGTACGTTACTTAAAAAAAAAGTATCGTACGTTACTTAAAGAACTTGTTATACTATTTATACTAAATTAAATATGTATGGAGTCTAATTGAGCTGCCGGATCTAAGAAGGGCACATAAACCTATTTCGCTGGTAGTGGGAACGCTCCTGGAAGCTTTATGAAACATTTTTGAATTTTCATTCTTAAAGACCATATGTAGATGTAGAATTTCATTGCGCTTTATCCCCTTAGGCAAAAAGTTTTAGCTGTTTTAGTTTTCTAATTAAAGCCAAAAACCGGGCTTTATGGTACAAATTAATTTTGATTCGTTTTTCACTTTCAGTCGTGCTCAGTCTGTCCGTTTTAAGGATGTTTTAATAAAATTTTCAGAGAATGTAGCTTGAAATGTCCTTTGACTGATAGAGCAAACGTAATTCAAAATTTCATTTAAAAAAAATGTTTTTATTTTCGATGCCTGGCGCTTATCGCCTTTCTATAACTTCCAACGTTTCGGTTATCGAGGGAATTTTGAGAAACAAAAAACTTTTAGCAAGAAATTTGTTGACAACTGTACAAAGAAGTTTTCTGGAAAATTTTAGCCCAATCGAATTGATATTTAAGAAACTATTTACGTATTAAGTCAATAGCGGTTAGCCAACTCACGCGCTGGCTCTAGCGAGAATCTCCGATCCGATTTATAATACACACGCAGAAAAAAGAACCTTATATTTTACTGAAAACTAAGTTAAGTCTACTGATCTTCCAAGTACGTATATGGACAACACGACAGTTCAATAAATGTTACAATTATAGGCAACTAAATATGACGATCATTGATGATTACCAGTACTGATTCTTAAGTGGTGCTGACCTGCGGATCAGTAGATTTTACCGATCCAGTCGCTATTGTGCACAGTTTCTCGATGCTGCAATTACGAATTATCATGTAACTTTAACAAATAATATAAATATATCTAACTTAAGTTAACGGTATATACTTATAGTCTAGACAGCACTTTAAATTGCGAAAAAGTATTGTTAAAAAATAATTAATAAATAAGCGGACGTTACATTTTTATATATATTTTCGGATATGCTTATAATTAATCGGTATTTAAAAGTTACAACGCTTGTAATACAATTAAAATTTCGCACGCAATGGGAAGGATTCAAACGCATAAACCTAAGCACGCAAGTCAATTGATCAACCACTAGACTATTACACGAGTTGCGATCTGTAAAATAATTTCGAAATGTATTTGTAACTGAGGTGGCGACCTTGGCAATGACTTCTGAATACGCGCCCATGTCATCGCGGCACCCAACAAAAGCTCTCGGATTTACCTTATATCCATAGAAGTCAGCTGAAACAGTTACGGAAGAAAAGTCCTGCTCCAATAAACTCTCAAGTGTACGCGATCTGTCTCTGTGAGGAAGTTGCGCCGTCCAAAATTGTGTTATTTTTTATGAAACCCCTTCCTTGCTAAGTGGTTATATTGTGTAATGTGACGACTGTCACAGAAATGTCAACAAGAAATGTTTTTTACGTGATGCAATCCATTCATTGCCGTGAATTCACCCGGTGGTCCGCGCGGATAGGTTGCGCTGCTTCGACTTTAAGGGCGAGCTAAGCAAACCAATGAGATCGGTAGCATGCACCGAATTTCGGTAATGTCCACTGCACCACTATTTTAATATCGGTTCAGTGGATTTGACATTTCTTCCAGTATGTAATACCAGAGAATAGATGTTTACTTTACTGAAAGATAAGTATTAAATTAACCTTAATTTCATTGTGACATTTACGAAATTCTAAGTGATTTTGACATCTTCACCTCCTTTTTATGAGCACTTTATGCTGTTACGGTTACAAAAAACCATCTACATTTCTTGATAAGTAAATATTACATTTCTTTTTTCTGCGTGCAGTTCACAGGCGCAAAAATAAAAACTAATGAAGTAATCAGGTAATATCAAAATATTATGCATAAATAAATAATAATACGCTCTATTAAAGCAACAATGAAAAACAAATTTACTTTCTCGATGTTTTGCTGTTTTCAATTCCACCACTTTAAAGCGTTGACAAATTCTCGGAATGAAGAATCCGTTAAATCTCAACGATTGAATGTTTACATTTTCTTTTACTTTTGTACAGTTTGACTTGAAAATAAAAACCATTCTATTTTACATAATATTAAATGAATAAATTATTTTGCATTATGCACTATTTATTTATGCATTATACTTTGATATTACCTGATTACTTAATTAGTTTTTATTTTTGGCGCTGATGAACTGCATCATGAACCTCTTCTGACTGTCCCTACAGCCCGCGCGCGAGTCATCTAGCCGCTATCAACTTGAGACGTTCGTGATTTCTTGATTATCAATTCGATTGTTTTTAACCATTTGCATACTTTTTATAGCTTGTAGTTTTTTTTGTTATAATTTCGCTTTTTTGGTAAAAAATTCTTTTTTTTATTTTTGATAAAATAAAAAAATTAAAATTTTTATCAAGAAATTAGATGACCGAATCCAAAAATTTTATACAAAATTCAATAGATTCAAAGCTTTCTATGTGAAACAATTCAGTTTCAAAGTGTTTACTTTTACATATATTTGTATTCAATTTGCTCGTCTTAAATGAACAGTGAAATTTTTAATGGCTAAGAAAACCAATAAAATAATATATTAATTACAGTATTTATTCAATTTAATATAAAAAATAATAAAAAGGAAGACCTAAAACTTCGAATTAAAAATATTTTATTGATGAATCATTAAAATTGTTATTTAAAAATAAAATTATCGGAATAAATGATATTATATTAACCTCAATTCGTGTTAACATTTTCGAATTCAAACAGTAAAAATCTGGACATTCTCAAATTTTGAACGGATTTAGAATTGTTTTGTCAAATCAATTATTGTTTAGTTTTTATACTTTAATGATTTATAAA
Organism: Belonocnema kinseyi; assembly: GCF_010883055.1. Taxonomy (NCBI): domain Eukaryota; kingdom Metazoa; phylum Arthropoda; class Insecta; order Hymenoptera; family Cynipidae; genus Belonocnema; species Belonocnema kinseyi. The sequence continues at coordinate 143,060,229 of NC_046663.1, forward strand.
ACTGCTGAAATTAAACTTGCGCACATTTTTCTTCTTCAAATTCGATAAAATTTCCGGCCAAGAAATAACTTCACTGTCATTTCCCGGTTTCAGAAAAATGCCGGTCATTTCCCCGTTTCGCGGCCCAGCGGTCACCCTGAAATATGCACCACCTATGTAAACCTATCCTATCCTGGTCATGACGTCATGCTAAATCACAACATGGATTTTGCGAAGAAAATTAAATAATATAATAAAATGAGTGTTATAAAATAAATTTCGCTATTTAGGTGATTAAAATTTAAAAGAAAACGTAAAAAATGAACAAAGAGACATTTTTCCTTTTAAAGTAATAAGATATACGATTTCAAAAATCCTCATTCTAAATACTAATTAAGATTTAAACCATGAAAAATAAAACATTCGAAGCGTTGTCAGTAAATTTCTTTAGTTTCATCCACCTGTAATTAAAGAAAACAGAGATATGACGTTAGACATGCTTTTTCTAACAGTTGGAGCCTGAAATGTCTGATAAACTTATAAATGAAAGTATTTATTTTTACAAACGCTAGCCTGAACGTTACTTTATTCCAAATTGGTGAATCTTTGTGGGTTTTACGTTATTTTGAATCGAAAAAGTAATTTTTTTTCTCACTGTGTGGCCTTCCTTTAGGTACGAAACCAAAAACTCATTTTTATTCATTCATTTTTTTAAAAATACATTACCGTAGTTAAGAATCTTTGATTTACTGGGAAATAGATGAATGAAAAAATGTAATTTTTGATTTTCCATTATTTTTTTATGCTGTCAAAATCTGAATTTTCGATTTTTCAAGTAAATTCAAAAAGTCATTATAAAATTGGTCTACAATTTTTCATAATACGCTCAGTTTTGAATTTTTATCCCAAATGGCTGACTAACGAACTTGAACTTTATTTTAGGATACTCAACGAGTATACAAAAGGCCAATCCAATCTGTCAATTCTTTCGAAAGTTATCGTGCTGACAAACTAAAAATCTACAGAAACACACACGCATACGCACAGAAATACACACAGAGAGACAGGCACATTCGTAAAAACCTGTTTTTTGGATTCAGGGAGTCTCAAAACGTGGAAATTTAACAAAAACGGGGGGGGGGTTAGATTTTACACAAATCTACTACCTTCTCTTGATGAAAATATAAGAATAAAAAATTCAATTTTCATGTCAAACTATGTAAGATATGAAAAAAGATGAATTCACATAAATTATGCACCCAAAAATGATCTGCATATTTTTCATAAACCTTTTTTATAGGACGGGTAATTTTTCTTTTATTTGCGAAAAAAATTAAAATTTATAAAATTAACTTTGTGGACAAACGACACAATCTACGAAAAGAAAATTATATAACAAGAGCTGTTATTTCAAAAAGGAGAAAAAATTGATTGAAAATTATTTTTTGTTCAAACACGCTGTTTTTGGTTTTAATCGTAACAAATAAAATTCTAAAGGCTAATTAAATTTATACACAAACGATACAAGCTGTGAAAAAAATTAATAGGAAAAAGCTTCTTATCTACAAAAAGAGCTAAGCACTTGTAATTAATGATTTTTGAATATGATTTGATTGCGAAGCAAGAGAAGCGTGACGAGAATGTGTTCATTCAAGCCGAAAGCGCTTTTGACCAAAGAGAATTGACAATCAAGAAATCAAAGTTGTTGATTATGTGGCATTTAATTTTAAAGTATGCACAAAAATGTAGGGGATGTAATATGGCAATTTTTAACCAAAAATGAAATACCTCAATTTCGAGTTAAAAAAATGTATTTAAACAAAAGCAGATTTTTCAATACAATAGTTATGTTTCCATCGAAGAGATTAATTTTTAACTGAGATGATGAATCTCTAATCAATTGAATGAATTTTTCACGAAGTAGTTCTACTTTCATCTTTCAACCGAGTATAGTTGAATTTTTGACCAAAGATCCATTTTGTATAAAAAAAGGCGGACGAATTTTCAACAAATTGCATACATTTTTACCTAATAGTTGAATTTTGAACTACAAGATAAATTTTCAGCAAAAAATGGGATAGTCAAATGTGCACTAAAAAACGTTAATCCACGAAGTTTCTAGATTCGTCATATTAGGTATTTCAGGTTGGGCGGGAGAAATACAAGATGTCTGCATGCCGAGGGCCAAACAATATTATGAATTGCATGGGACAAAACTATATTTTTTCATGACTTATAAAAAATGATTTTTCACTACAATTAGTGTACTTGAATATTATTTTTTATTTTGAAAAATCTATTAAATTAAATATTAAGTTCGACAAAAAAATGCTAATCCGGATAGATTTGCCACCCTTTTCAAAACTGCGCATGTACATACGGAAAAACGCGGGCCCATACTAAATTTATCAATACTACATGAAATGATTAAAAGTGGTTTTAGATTAACTCGAATTGGGGTCATGGATTCAAGAGGACTGAAAATTTAGGTTAGAATTTAATCGGATTGGAAAGACAGATTTAAACAGTTTAATATGCGGTTTCGGACCAACCTTCAATTCAATGGGATTGAATTTCGGATTGAGAAGGAATGAAAGATTTTCCGGATTATTGTCGAATTGATTCGGATTGGCTTCGGATTCATTTGGGTTGAACTTAAAGTTGACACACGAATTCCAAAGGATTCAAAAGGTTTATAAATGTCTTTCCGGAAGAGCCTCGGATTTATTTGGATTAGGCTATGGAATAATTCGGATTGGGGGCACTGATTGAACAGGACTAAAAAGTGAACCACGTATTCATTCGGATTGAATGAGGAGATGGCTCATGGATTGGAAGGGTTTGAGAAAGATTAATAATTTAGTTCGGATTGATATGAATGTAGTCCGATTGGTTTACGTACAGATTCCGGAATGATTCGGAAGACGTCGGATAGGTTCGGAATGAATTCCTATCCGAAACTTTTGCCATGGAGGATCCCAAGATCTAAAACCACGGAAACCCTAAGAAGTTCTTCTCCTGCGACCTCGTACCGATAAGTCTGAATCAAATTGATATCGATGACATGCAGAAGGAATAGGCAAAGGCCGAGGTGCGACTCTTGTGGGACTGTGGAAGAAGCTTGAAACGCTTCCGAGGAACGGCTCTTGAACCGAACCGACTGCCATCTATCACTAAGATAGCTTTCCAGCCACATGTGCATTTTCTTTTAGACCTCCAGGTCTCCAAGCTTTGCTGCAAGAATGGCATAATCCACATTGTCAAACGCTTTCGAAAAGTCAGTATATATTGCGTCGACCCGTAAGCCTGATTCTATTTTTTTAATGAGGTAGTGTGTATAGACGTATGCATTTGTGGCGATTGAGCTGCAACTCCTGAACCTATTCTGCGAAAGACAGGTTAAACAAGAGGAAGAGTTGTCAAAATGTGAAGCAGCAGGAAGGAAGGAGGCACGCCATCAGATCCCACCCCTTTATTAGTATCAAGACTGAGAAGATTATCTTTAATCACGTTCCTGCTTATATAAATATTCGAAAAGTCGACAAATTCAGTTAGACTAAAATTCAGAACGTTCATAGTTGGCGTAAATTACACCCTTTTGAAAAGATATGTAAAACGCCAATCTATCTCTTCACTGAGGTCAGCAGTTACTCCGTTTAATACAATTTGATTTGGAATACCAGTGTTTTCGCGCATTGAGTTCGTGTATTGTCAAAAAGATTTCGGGTTCAATATAATTCATCTTTCAGTGTCGGCAAGGTATTTGTTGTAACACGAGTCGGCGAAACGTTTACCTTGGGCCCTTAGTTTAGAAACACGTTGAGTGTCAATGTAAGTTCACGATTGTTTACATTTAAGGTCATCAGTCTTAGTCGCTGTTAGTAACTCTTTGAGCTCTCCAATGAACTAAAGAATCCCAATCAATATAAGATAGCTGCATTATTGGCGATCTTAAAACTATAACAGGCATTTGTGTCATCTTTGAAACGAACTTCATTAATTTCAATGTTCTCACTTATTTCTAGGATTTCTTTTTACTGTGCGCGACGTACTCCCAGATAACACAAGAATTTGCAGCAAGCTTGCCTAAATCTTGCGCTACAAGTTTCGGAAACTTGCATCACAAGGTTCAAGCAAGCTTCCCGCAAATGAGAAAATATCCGTCATGTAGAAATATTGCGAAGCAAGATTGAGCAAACGTTGCCTGTCAATTTTGAACTTGGTCCATTGCGCATTCGATATGCATGGCACATAGGGATGCACAGTAGTTTTTAATGTTGTCCTTTTAACTTTCTACTTTTTTTGCAGGGTCCAAAATTTTAATAAATTGTATTAGCTTCGGCTAAAGGTGACATCAAGCGCATCCAAAATAGCTCAAGTAGTATGTTGCGCGCGAAGTTTAAAAATAAAATTCAAAATTGCCAAATAAATGTAAATGAATACAGTGTGTCCCATATTTATAGGGCCACCCCATTTTTCAAGGATAATTTATTTTCTATTGAAACAAAATGCACCAAATATTTTGAGTGGATAAATGAGTCGAATTAACGATTTTTCCTAAAATATAGAGCTCGCCATTCCATTCGTTCATTTATTTGGACATTTTTTCGAAAAAATACGTGTCCCAAATTAATAGGGGCACTAAAAAAAACTTCAATTTTTTTGAAGAATAATAAATAATTCGTAAAATAATGCAATTTAAAATATATAATATTAAAATTTTACTTCTTACATGCCATAAACATATACATATGTATGTATAAAAACTAAATATTGTGCGTGAATTCATAAGTAAATTACAGTTGTGTTTTTCTTTTAATTTAAATTTTTCCCGAGGATTTTTCACATACATACTTTACCACATACATTCTTTTTGGGGATTATCGACGTATTTTTCCTATTTTAAAAGTGTATATTCGCACAATATGTTCGAAATAAATATTTCTCCTATTTTTATTGC
>NC_046663.1:143065267-143086186 GCF_010883055.1 Belonocnema kinseyi
AGGGAAGCGATCAAATCAGCATGGAACAACGTCACCGCGAAAACTCTCGAAAATCTGAATAAATCGATGGTAAAGCGAATGAAAATAGTATTCAAAAATGACAAAATACTATTAATTACTAATTTTGTGAATAAAATCTTTTTCAAACCGAAGGGCCTATGACAAAAGCCACCTAACGCGTCCTCGGGTTGCGGATAGTGGGACCCTGTACCAAGGGTTTCTGCTGAATATGGTTACACAAATAAATAGGCAGTCGCGGACAATTTTCCAGGGGGGTCCCGAAGGAATTAACCCCCAAGCGGAGGTGTGAAAACCGTGCCAAAAGCTGAATTGCACCTGGGTGAGGTGTCTAGAACGGTGACTCTGGGATACCGAGCGACCTCTCAGAGTACGCAGTCTTATCCTTGCCTGCGGGGCTCTACAAGGATGGACGAACCCCTTTCCCTAGCTTCTCGTGGGAACAACAATGACAACACCAAACATAGTTGTAGTAAGTACGGTTCAAAACAACAGAACGGCAGGGCTCCCGACAATAGGTCGGTCAACAATGCCGACCAATCTAGAGCGGGGGAGCCAATGAAAATGGATTCAATGCGATGGATCCGCGGGATCTCGCAACCTTTGGGTGGACGGAGCGACTGAAACACGACTTTCTAGAGTGCTACGATGCGAGTGTGGCCCCTGAACGGGGTTACATGGCACGGCTGCATGCTCTGTGGTGCGAGAAACACCCGGAGCTATCGCACTTTTCGCAGCAGCGTCTGCGATACCATGCTGAGCTACTCCGTAAAAGGGGCTATGTAAGCGGAACGCCTACTCTACCACAGCTATAACAAGCCAGCAACAGAGAATGAGAGGCGACACTAAGACCTACCGCAGGCAGGCATCCACTAGATGAAGAGCGATGCTTTACGACCCGGAGAAACATCAACACCAAGATTTCTCTCAAGCCTAAAGATCTGGCTGAAATGGATGACGAGCTTCGTGGAGCTTTTTCCAGAGATTCCGACCTGTGGGCTATTAATTATTGTGTGTATAATGCAGCGAGAGCTTTGGCCGATGCGAACCGTAAAACAAAACCAACGGCTAATCATAAGACCAAAAGACGAATGCATCAACTTGCCATAAAGATAGGCTGGGCAAGACAGTACGCGTCCCGCATTCAGTGTGTGATTGACTACATCACATCTGGCAGGAATTTTACCGCCAAGGTTCGAAAGTTCGCGCGCGAACTCCGGTCCCGTTATCACAGACTTAACAAGTCAAAGCTGCTGACCATCAGACAGCATATTGTTGAGAGAATACGGATACTATCTGACGCTAAGAGAAGTCTAGAGCGGAGTGAGAGGTGGGTCAGAGAAAATCAACAGTTTCTCTCTGACTCATCTCGACTCTTCCAAGACCCTCCAGTTACTGTCGAACACCCACCCAAACCAGAGGAGGTCGAAGTATTTTGAGGAGAAGTCTACGAAGTTCAGCATAGACTGGACGAAGACTCAGAAAATATTAAGAGCTTCAAGGAGTTACGGGTGGCCCTCATAACACCTGATAAAGAATGCCCACCCATCAGTACCGAGGAGGTGAAAAAGTTATTAATAGGGATGAAGAACTATTCTGCACCGGGACCAGATTGTATCAAAACCTTCTGGTGGAAGAAGTTTTCTTCAACCCATCAGCATTTGGTCCGTATTTTCACCTTATATTTGAAGTCGGAAGAGCCGATTCCAGAGTGGTTGGTGGAAGGGCGCACAATACTTCTGCCGAAAATAGGCAACTTAGCTGACCCGAAGAATTACAGGCCAATAACTTGTCTGAACACGATTTGTAAGATATTCACAGCTATCCTAAGTGATAGGATTGTTCGGGCAATTGAACCTGTGTGGCAAGAAACGTATAAACAACGAGGCGCAAAGAAAGGCGTAGCCGGATGTCGGGAGAACCTGCTCATCGATAGATGTGTCTGCAAAGATGCAGCATTCTACCAGCGTGACCTATCGATGGCCTGGATTGATTATCGGAAAGCTTTCGATTCGACATCCCATAGACTTATCATCTGTCTTTTGGAAATTTTAAAGGTTCATCCGCAAATAGTTGGGTGCATAGCGAGATTAATGCCGCTTTGGAAAACCAGGTTTACTATCTCATCTGGAAAAAACCGTTTGACAACTAACAAGGTCACCTATCAGAGAGGTGTCTTTCAGGGCGACACCATGAGCACACTCCTCTTTTGCCTTACATTATTGGCATTATGTTCAGCACTTCGCCATTCCGACGGGTACTTGTGCGGCAAACCAACAGATCGAAAGTACAAGGTCACTCATGTATTTTACATGGACGATCTTAAGATCTATGCTAAAAACAGAGAGCAACTGCATCTAGCTCTGGGGATGTCGAACGATATACTAAGGAAATTGGAATGGAATTTGGGTTAGATAAATGCGCCAAGGCGTATTTGAAGCGAGGAAAACTTAATGGCATCCCTGAAGATCCTAAGCTCGTTGATAGAAGCGCCATAAGACACCTTTGCGCTGGAGAGACTTATACATACCTGGGCGTGCCACAGAGCCGCATTCAGGATGTGACATCTATAAAGGATACTCTCCGAAGCAGATACAAACGTCTCATCTGACAGATTTCGTCTTCCGAACTGTCGGGGAGGAACAAAGTATCCTCAACGAACATGCTTGCTGTCCCGGTACTACTCTATTCATTTGGAGTAGTTCCATGGACGAAGAACGAGCTCAGATCTCTTGATATCGGGACAAGAAAGGTTATGGACGTGAACAAAAGCATGCATTTTAAGTCTTGCGTTCCGCGACTGTACATCTCACGCCGTCAACGGGGTCGCGGAATATTGAGTCTTGAATGGCTGCACAACAGGATTATTCTGGGTACAGCACATAGAGTTAAAATGGTCAGGAATCACGAAGAAGTGGGCAAAGGAGCGTTTCTGTACAAAGCAGCGGAGGAGGCTGCTGAAGCACTCGGACTTGACTTCAGTATTAGGGGTGAGCAAAATCCATCAAATCGTATCTATCTCGAGTACTCACTCCTGAAAGCCCGGATTAAGAAAGCACCAGAGAAAAACTTTCGTGAACAGCTCCTCGATAAGAGGATGCACGGTATCTTCCACAGAAATGTGAAGGATCAGTCAATGTTTTTTGAGCCAACGTTTGCTCTCCTTAAATCGCCCGGATTAAGGTCTGGTACAGAGGGTTTTATTTTTGCATGCCAAGACGGTGTCATTTCCACCTTAACATACCGTCGCCACATTTTGAGCCAAGACATACCCGATGATAGCTGCAGGGCGTGCCAAGCACACCCCGAGCATTTACCTCACATACTATCTAGTTTTCCAACTCACGCGGGAACGACCTACATTTAAAGGCACAATGCGGCACTAAGAGTGCTTTATTACCATCTCTGTCACTCCTACGGCATTAACCTTAATATCGCTCCTCTAAATGCTCCTAGGGAAATTGAGTCAATTGTCGAGAATGGGAAGTGCCGCATATACTGGAACTTAATATTCTCGACAATTGTTTCTGTTGCTCACTCGAGACCTGACATGGTTCTTCTTGACTTCGAGAAGCGAACCATGTTCGTTATCGAATTTTCCGCACCAGCTGACAAAAACATCATAACCAAGGAGAATGAAAAGAAAGAGAGGTAGCGAGACCTTATAAGGGTGTTGGAACGATTGTATCCGGAATATTCTGTGAAATTGATCGTCCTTATCATCGGCGCTCTTGGAGGTGCCAAGCTTTCACTTGCTAATGGCCTAAAAAGCATCCCTGCGTGTCAACAATATGCTAGAACACTTGCGGGAAAAATGCAGAAGGCGGTTGTCCTTGGGTCGCTCCGTGTCCTTAGGGTGCACGAGGCTTTGGCTGGATAGTCGTATTGATTGCTTTACAGACTGTAACCACCTATCTCACGGTCGTGAGAAGTGATTGTGGCTCAAATTTTACCGCGATTTCGCTGGAAACTGGTGCAATTTTCCAGATTAGCACCCGCTCGCGGCGAAATCCTGCGGTTGTCCTTATGACAAATTTTTTAATTATATATAATTATTTATATGTCTGTTTTACACAAATATAATACCTTTTTCGTTAAGAATAATATAAAAAATGATAATTTATACAAATCCTTTTCCTTTAGAATAGCGTTCGATGGTTGCAGAATTCCGTTGCGTTTTGCGTAATGCGTCAATTCACTAGATATTTCCGCCGATAATATTCTCCTAGTTATTCAGAGAAACACTGTGACTGGCCTGACATCTCGCCTCGTAATCTCAAGAACACTGGTTAACAGCTCTCACTTGCATCGCAGCGTTGTTGTCTGAGGTTTCCACTGCGTGGCGCTAGCATCCAGGAATTTTTTTTAAGGTCACCGACGGAACGCTTATTAACTGCTACTAAAAGATGATGCACTTGAAACCGCCTTTGGCCCATGTAAATGACAGGTATTTTATTTTTTAAAGTTTTTATCGCTGCAAAAAAAAGCATTGCGATTACTCTGTGAGTTCATAATGCAAATTTTAATGTAGAATCCGAATTTTAACCATTTAAAAGTTGATCCTGCTGTTTTTTTTATTTTTAAGAAGGAATCGAAGGGAGATACAGTGGAGTCTTTAAGGGTACTTTGTAGAGGCTCCTTTCGTTTCCTTTTGTCCGAGAGGGCTTCCAAAATGCCGCCTTACGCCTCTACAAAAACGTATGATGCGTATTGTACTGCAAGCAAAATTCGTAATAAAAATTGCCCATGAATCTTCTTCCAATGTTTGCTCAATCTTGTAGACAAGCTTTCAGGAAAATTCCAATGACAATGCAAGCCATGGGCACGGCACGCAAGCATATTTTTTGAGAACTAGTAGGGGAATGCGGGACGGGGCGGTAGAGCTTCAGAGGTGATTTGGATAAAATAACAACAGTGCACGTTGACATTAATTGCTAAAAATTAACAATAAGAACGCCTTTCTCAGCTCTTTGTGATGCAGAGCAGATAGGAGAACAACGCTAAAACTTTAGCATTAACAAAAAAAAATGGCTAATTACCTGGGTTGGCACCAGACGTCTTCTCCGAAACACTAAAAAAGGAGCTCACTAAACGCTAGAAATCTATTTTAAGATTGAAAGTAAATAAAGAACATTCAATTTATTAAATATAGAAAATGTAAGTATAATTAAATAGAACATTAACAATTTGTGCAGGGTGGGGTATTAAACCCAAAACCTGATCAACATTCTATGAGCTCATGTTGTAAAAAATTAATACATTAATGAGCAGTGGGTGCATGTGGTCAGCTTGGCCAAGTAAGGCAATGTGAGTGGCGTAGGCCTTACTGAAAATTCCTGTATAGGTTCCTATATAGGAACACTCATAGGATCCTATACAGGATTCTACATGGAAACATATATGTTTTACCTATATATTCTACCTATAGAAAATGACATGATCATATCAAGATGCGACGTAATATCCCTTCTGGAAAAAAATAATTAAAAAGTATAGATTTTGATACACTTTCTATCTTACAGTCACAAAAAATTCAATAAAATTCTTTAAGTTCAGGGAAAATTGAAACAAAACCTATAAAAACTTAGAATATGCATCAAATTTTTTCAAAGCATTTGATAGAAAATAAGTCAGATTGAATCCAAAGAATGTCAAGAGTCAATTTCTATCAGGTGATTTGATATAAATCATATAAAATCCTATCCATTAAATTTTCTGCATCGAAAATTGTCAGCAGATTTGATAGAAATCTGATAAAATTATATCAAATTTTCCTAATTGAATTTTATCAACAAATTTGATCAATTTTCTATCAAATTCTATCCATCAAGACATTCTATACTTTTTTATCAACAACTTCTTATTGAAAATTTATCGAATCTTATCCGCATCAAACATGTATCCATTTCTATACCTGAAAATCTTCGAAAATGTAATAAAATTGTACCCATCAAGACATCCTATACTTTTTTATCCACAAATTCTGATTGAAACTCTATAAAATGTTGTCTGCACCAAAAAATTGTAAATTCCTATACTTTAGAGTCACAGGAAATCTAATCAATTTTCATTCGTCAAGAAATCCTACACTTTTCTATGGGCAACTCTCATTGAAGCTCTATACAATTTCATACTCACCAAACATGTATCAGTTCCTGTACCTCAAAATCTTGGAAAATCCAATCAAATTTTATCTGCCGAGATATCCCATAATTTTCTGTCAACAAATTCTCCTTGTAACTCTATCAAATCTTATTCTCACCAAACTTTTATTAATTCTGATAGATCATAATATAGGAAAATTCTGTCCATCGATAAATCGCATACTTTTTTTATGACAAATTCTCATTGAAAATCTATAAAATTTATCAGCTCAAAATATTTATAAATTCATATACTTTAGAATCTCGGAAAATCCAATCAATTTTTATTCATCAAGAAATCCTATACTTCTCTATCGACAACTTCTCATTGAAACTCTATCAAATCTTATCCGCACCAAATATGTGTTAATTCCTATACTTCAGAATTTAGAATTCTATCAAGTTATATTTGTCAAGAAATCCTATACTTTCCTATGGGCAACTTCTCATTGAAACTCTATCAAATCTTATCCGCATCAAACATGCTTTAAAACTTTGAAAAGTCCAAGAAAATTTTATCTGTCAAGAAATCCTACACTTTTCTATCGAGAACTTCTCAATGTAAATCTATCAAAGTTTATCCTCACCAAGCTTTTATCAATTCCTATACTTCAGAATCTCGGAAAATCCTATACAATTTTATCCATAGAGAAATCCTGTACTTTTCTATCGACAACTTCTCATTGAAATTCTATCAAATCTTACCCCCAACAAACTTTTATCGATTCCTATACTTAAAAATATCGGTAAATCTTATCAAATTTCTATCCCTCAAAGAATCCTATACTTTTCTATCAACAGCTTTCAATTGTTATTCTATTATTTTGAATGCGCAATTTTTCCATTTGTCTAAAATGTCATTATAAGAATAGGATATCTCCAAAACTGATTTATTTCTATTTGCATAGCGGCCGCCGCATAGGTTCCTATTCCCCAAAAGAGAACGTATTTTCAATATATTTAATTCCTTGTGACTGTACCCAAAGATAACCTCACACAGATGTCTTCTATTCCCCAAAAGTGTTCAATTTTTGAGATTGTTTAATTCCTTCAAATAAGTTCACAAAATATGTGTAAGAAATTGTTTTAATTACTTCACGTGGCATATAAGTTTTGAAAATGTAATCTTTATCAATTCACGACCGCCTCTCTCGAGTTAAAGTTATTTAAATTCACAGATTTAAATAGATTTCTTTTATGCATTTTTAACACGTTTACATGAATTATTAAAGTATAAATAAATATAAAATTGAATATTTTTCAAAATTATAAGATATAAAAATACTTAATAATGAAAAGTAGGTTAAATAAATGCTTTCGTTAAATTTTACTAAGTAGACTGAGAGGACTAGGATTTGTATTTTTTCTATTCCCGTTGAGGGATTTTTAAACGGAGAAGACCGCATATTCATAGGAATACAAGTTCCTTATTTTTCTTAATTCAACGCTTATTACTGGGACCAACAAAATATTGCTTATTTGTCGGTTACAAAGAATTCACAGTATATTGTAACGAATATACATTACAATATGATATTTATTCTCTCTGGTGTCATTTAATAAAATACGATATGAGTTATTTTAAAATTTGCCGACCCCTGCCCATGAAAACGCTCTGAAAAAGCAAAGAAACCGCACTGGTCAGTGCCTACTCAGTGCTGTTTCTTTAGCACTACCTGTACCGCTAGTTTTTTATACTTGGAATCTACGGGTCTCGATTATTTCAGATATCTAACTTTTTCTTTTTGATGTTTAAAATTGGAGTGAATATAACGTATCTCGTAAATGGAATGAGATAAACCAAAACAGACAACATTGTTTCATTCAACTGCAAAGTAGTATATTAGTATATACGTTATAATTATAGATATGTATAATGAGAAAATACGTAAATTAAAGAAAAGTGTTAATAATTTGATGAAAATTCTGAAACGGGACTCGGTTTGATTGCGGCCAGGTACTGCAAATAACTCTACCCGCCCGGTACGTGACGAATACAATGACCGTCCCATCACTGCGCAGTGCAGTTTAGATGCAAAAAATCAGCATAAACAGCCTGGGAAAACGCACTGGCGGCCCAGTGCCGTTTGCCAGTGCGTTTCATCGGCAGGGATGAACCACATCAGAAGTTAATTAGTTTCTATGCATGTGTAATTTTTTGTAGGTCTTACGATCTTCAATTGTTAAAAAAATATATAATAAATGAGAATTACTGAAACAATTCGCTTATTCAACCTTTCGACGTTTCGGCATCACTGCGAGCCTTTTTAAATAAATCTAAAATTAATTTATATAAATAACAACAGTTTTTTTTACATTATAATTAACTAATTTGAAGTAAAAGAGATAAAATTACCTGTATTTTTTTGAAGTGAAAACGAAAAATACGATAAAAACTTCAAAATTAGAGTAAAACATGTCAATGTTGTCAAGTCAGATATTAAGAATAAAAATACAAACCAGTTTAAATTACAATTTTGGTAACAAGGGAAAATACAATGTTTTTTAAAATATATAAGAAGACAAAAACCTCAAAATTTAAGATGTTTCTTAATTATAAGATTACATTACAGAGCGACGAACAGATGACAAAGAAGAAACAGGACATACATTAATGCGGTAAATTCATTAGTACAAACTAAAGGCGTAATTTAAAGGAACCGCTAATGAGGAAAGCGCGCCCAAAGCACAGGATTTTGAATTTAAACTTATTTTAGGACATTTTGATATATTTTATTACAATTCATAATTTCTGTCTGTAAATTAATAGAAATATTACGATATTTATTTATAAATATGGATTCCCATATTCGTCTTTTGTAAGTGTTTTCTTTTCATTTTGGCTAGAATTTTAATATTGTTGAAATCGAAATTAAAATAAATTTTAAATTCCAACAATGTTGTGATAGACCTGTATTCAAATTTCCTACTCTACAATCTCTTTTGTGTTCAGAGACTCTAGTTTTTAGTCTTCTGCCTGTTCCACCAATATAAACTTTTTCACAGCAATTACATTTTATGAGTTATACAATGCCAGATAAATTATCAGTAGTATCAATATCTTTTGGATTAGGTAAAAATTCTTTTAGAGTGTTATCGTTTTTAAAATAAAAATTTATGTTAAATTTCTTTAGTGAATTTCTCATTATAGATATTATAGATATTATAGATTTCATGAATTCTTTCTTTAATAATACTATTTACCAAAGGAAGCGGATAATTATTTTGAATTAATGTGATTTTCATTTGGTCAAAATTTTCTTTTCTAATTTTGAATGACTTAACTTTACGCATCTATCTATTAAACTTCTTATTATGGCAAGCTTTTGACAATACAAATGATGGGAATCAAAATTCAGATATTTGCTAGACCGTGAATCTTTTTTATACCAATTAATAATTGGTTCTCCTACATACAACCTTTCCAAATATATTTCTTATGTTTTAAAACCGATTTTACGAAACACAAAATCTTCTGGTAAAAATAGCTGGAATTAAAAATATGATTTAAAAAATATTACAGTTCCTCCAACGCATTCATTGATTTCATTAGATGTTGTTTCAATGTTTGACAACATACCATTAGATCTTGCATTGGATTGCGTTGAAGAGAAATTAATACAAAATTACAATTTAACAAAAATAACAAAAAATGAATTTCTAGTCGCTACTAAAATTGTTTTTAATAACATAGTTTTCTCTTTTAAAGGCAAATATTATAAACAATTAAATGGTTGTCCTTTGGGCTCACCACCGTCTCCTATAATTTCGAATCTGGTTTTAGAAGATGTAGAAAAAAGAGCTTTAAACAAATTGAATTTCACACCAATTTTATATAAAAGTTAAGTGGATGATATTTTAGCTATTGTTCCTACAGAAAAAAATTATGATTTCATTAATACTTTTAATAGCATTAAAAAATCCATACAGTTTACATGTGAACTAGAACAAAATAATTCAATAAATTATCTTGATTTAAAAATTATAAAAACACGAAAAGGTGAGTTGATTACTAATTGGTTTAAAAAAGATTCATGGTATGGCAGATATCTTAATTCTGATTCCCATCATTTGTATTGTCAAAAGGTTGCCCTGATAAAAAGTTTAATAGATGGATGCGTAAAGTTAAGTCATTTAAAATTTAGAAAAGAATATTTGGACCAAATAAAAATAATATATTTTCAAAATAATTATATGCTTCCTTTGATAAATAGTATATTCAAGGACTCTCCGAAAGGTTGAGAAATTCATTAAAGAAATTTAACAAAAATGTTTATTTTAAAAACAATAACACTCTAAAAAATGTTTACCAAATCCAAAAGATATTGATACTTCTGATAATTTATCTGGTATTATATATCTCATAAAATGTAATTGCTGTGAAAAATTTTATGTTGGTTAAACAGGGAGTACACTAAAAACAAGAGTCTCTGAACACAAAAGAGATTGTAGAGTAGGAAATTTCAATACAGGTCTATCACAACATTGTTGGAATTTAGACCATTATTTTTATTTCAATTTCAACAATATTAAAATTCTAAGCAAAGAAAAAAACACTTACAAAAGACGAATATGGAAATCCATATTTGTAAATAAATATCGTAATATTTCTATTAATTTACAGACAGAAATTATGAATTGTAATAAAATATATCAAAGTATCATAAAATAAGTTTAAATTCAAAATCCAGTGCTTTGGCGCGCTTTCCTCATTTGCGGTTCCTTTAAATTACGCCTTTAGTTTGTACTAATGAATTTACCGCATTAATATATGTCCTATTTCTACTTTGTCATATGTTCGTCGCCCTGTCCATAACTATTATAAAGTTGTTTTTCTTGTCCATAAGGATGTAATGTTATAATTAAAAAACATCTTAAATTTTGAGGTTTTTGTCTTCTTATATATTTTAAAAAAGATTATTTTTTTTACTTTTTACCAAAATTGGAGTTTTCACTGGTTTTTATTTTGATTTTTAAAATCTGACTTGATAACATTGACATGTTTTACTCCAATTTTGAAGTTTTTATCGTTTTTTTCATTTTCACTTCAAGCAAAATATAGGTCATTTTATCTCTTTCACTTAAAATTAGTTAATTATAATGTAAAAAAACTGTGGTTATTTATATAAATTTATTTTAGATTTCTTGAAAAAGGCACGCAGTGATGCTGAAACGTCGAAAGGTTGAATAAATGAATTTTTTCAGTAATTTTCGTTTATTATATATTTTTTCAACAATTGAAGACCGTAAGACCTACAAAAAATTACAAATGCATATTTATATAGACGGTCGAAGGAAGAATTGATTTGATTTTTATCGAATCTGATTAAGAATTAATTAATTTATTCTTTGTTGAGATTTGTCCGTACAAACATTCAGTTTTTTGCTTATATAAAACATTCAAAAAGACCCACGAGATAAGCAATTTTTACAAATGCACAGAGCTACTTTTAGAAATTGTTTTCGGATAAAAAAGATGGCATCCTGCTTTTCCTGGATAAATTCCACGTGTACTATTTTGTTATCTTAGCGAACGCAGCGAGGATGGAGATGTTCTCGTCGACATTTAGACGGTGATCAGAGATAGTGATCGCAGCACAACGAACAGTGCTGCTCTCGCGTTACACGATAAGAAAAATGCCCGCAAAATCAGAATGCTTTATGGTCAATGGATCTTCAAACGAGATTTAGAAGGAGGGAACCTACGGAAATTCAGAGCCACGGCTCTCTTTTATATTGCACTTCACCTTTCATACTAATCCTCGTAAGTTTCGCACAACGCCTTATCTCTTTGCCCCCTCTTATGTAGTGCACCACAATCAGTTCACGGTTCAGGCCATACGACAAACGGGCAAGACGGATAATGAAGTTACCATTTTATAATCGACGGACGCTGCACGGAAGGCGGTTTTCGCGTTAAGAAAGGGGAGAGGTTTTTCTATACGCCCCCTATATCGCGTTTCCGATTAATTATTTTTTTATGAATTATCAGCTGGATCAATAATGTCGATATTACAACATCGTGTGCTTATATGCCCTTTCTGAAATTAAGATAAAAGTGAACAAATATGATTTTGTTATCAACGAAGAAATTTCATTAGTTTTTAAAATACATGAAACTTTCTAAGAATGAAGAAAAAATTTATTATCCTATTAAATCTAAAATTGGTACACATTCCGAGTTAAAACTTTAAACCTTGCATTTTTTGCAGCAGTTGCAGATGAGTGCAATTAAGGAGGGCTGTAATCTTTCTTTCAATGGCCAGCAACCCAAATTTTTATTTTGATGTTTTATAACTGCAGAACACTTCTATACCTTATGAAACATCGAAAATGTTTGTAAGTGTTGCTAAATAAATACTTCCCGCAACCTCTATTCGTAATAGTTTGCACATAATTTCTTCAATACAAACAGCTTACGTTCCTCTTGCTTTTTAAAGTTTTGTTATGTGCTTAACATTAAATGTAGGAATATCGCCATTAGATATTTCCATTAGCTCGACTTGTACATGAACAGTGTTATCTTCTCTGTACATAAAAGTTTGTTTGCAATATTTTGCTCGCAATTTGATTGTATATACATTTAGGTCCTGTTACTTGTTACTTCAAATAAAAAATTCCATTTTCATATGGAAATGCTGATGTGGCTCACAGGGGCCCTGACATACGGACTGAATCTACTAAATGTAGTAAGGTGTGCACATTAAAAGTCATGTTACCGATTCCGCGAAGCATTTCATATTCGCCAACAAATTTGATAAGATCATTTTCACATTGTTGAAAATCTAACTCAGTTATGGCATTTCCCAGAAGGGGGAATACTGATCGGACTAAGAGAGACGTATGATCTACAATGTTAATACCAGTTTCAGGATCTGTTCGTGATTCGGTGTCCGGTAAGATGTAATATAAACACGGAAGACGTTAATAAAATAGCCAGGACAACTATTCCAATGCCTTCCATTCCGCTTTATCTAAAAAATTCCTAGGAAGATGATGAATTTCTTGAGTTGGCGTGATTTTCATTATAATTTCATTTGATTTTCGTCGTTGTTTAGCTGTAAAATGCCAATTGCTTTGACTGTTGATCCAAATTTCAAATAAGTATTTAACAACGCCCAGAAAGATGACGTGCATATATTTGAACGGAATCCCCATACAATGTTAAAAAATACTATTTGCATTAGAGAACAAGATCCCTTCACGCCGTTAATACACCAATGAACTGCATTTGGTTCTGTATAAATGGACGGGCTACTGAATCCACAGAACATACAATATGTATAACTTTAACAGCCACGTCATGATTTTTCAAATCCGTACATTTCAAACCCTTATATATCAAATTCTGTGATTGTTGGAAGAACTTTTTCATATAAGCCTGCACTTCTGCTGGTGATGGTTCACTATCTCCTATACTTAATGCACATAAAAGATAAAACTGAAAGAGAATCTCAGGTGAGAATTCGTTAAAAAACATTGTAGCGGCTCCTCATCCACTTTACCACCAGTGCATAAATGTGCTTTAAACATAGCAAAATATTTATCAAAATTTGGAAAAATTAGTTTTATATATTGAGTAGGGTGGGATAAAAAAAGCATTTGGAAATTGAAAATCGAGTTATTACTGAAAAACTTCGTCAGGCTATCTACACAAAACCGCACGGAGAAACAAATTAAAAAATTATTTTTCTAATAGATTATCACGCACTGTTTTGCTGAGTTTTTTAACCAAAACAATAATTGTAACTCAGAGGAAGAACGATGTACCTGAGGTTTTATAGCAAAATGAATACTAGATTCCTTAGTTACTGCGTAGAAATCTAAACAAGAATATAAGTATTTTCCACTAAAACTAACTCAATTAACATTAACCTGTTAACTTTAAATGTCAATTAAATTCTTTCAAGGTATTTGATAAAAGAGCAAATTGAATCTTAAAATTTTGAACAATCAATTTCTAAAAGAAAAGTTGATATAAATTTTATCAAATTCTATCAAACTAATTTCGTGAATCAAATTTTGTCGGAACGATTGATAGAAATCTTATTAAATTCTATCACACACATTTCCTTAATTAAATTTCATTGACAAATTTGATAGATATTCTATCAAATTCTATACCTCCAAAAATGCTATAATTTTTTATCAACAGCTTCTCATTAAAATTCTTTAAAATCTTATCCGCTCAAATTTTGAATCAATACTTGTATTAATACCTATACTTCGAAATCTTGAAAGATCCAATCAAATTTTATCCATCAAGAAATCGTTTAATTTTCGATCGAAAACTTTTCATTGTAATTCTATCAAATCTAATCGCCCCAAACTTGTATCCATTCTTATACTTTAGAATCTCGGAAAATTCCTTCAAATTCTATACCCCCAGAAATTTTATACTTTTCTATTCTATCGACCGATTCTCATTGAAAGTCCATAAAATCTACAAAATCATAGATTTATATGCGTTGAACCCAATTCTGAAATTAGTTTTTCTTGGAAATATCGAAAAAAATTGTTTCATTTAATTTTAGTTCCCCAAAAATTATTTTAACTGCAGAAAAAACTACGTCGTCGAGGTTTTAAAGGAAGATGATTATTAGTTTTTTTTTTGCTGTTTAAAAATCTATAAAAACAGTATACGTTATTCAAATTCGTGGGGGCCATTTACAAAATACGTGATACATTTTTCAGAAACTTCAGACCCCCTCCACACCCTGCGTGATACCTTTTTATTTGGTCTTAACATGAAGAATGATACTTTGGCGAACCCCCACAAACCCCTAACGTATCACGTATTTTGTGAATGAACCATCCCCATATCAAGTTTTGACTCAAGGACATACTCCCTATAAGAGCAAAAATAATTTTGTCAAATTTACGTTTGCGATACTAAATATTTTCGACCCAAACAAGGCCATTTCCCGCAGTCTGTACGAAACGGAAGCAAAGGACCCCGCACTAAATGTACAGTAAAATGACCATCGGTGAAAAATTCTAAAAAATATTTTTTTTGTATTTTCGAACCCGCAAAGCAATAATTCAAAGGAAAAAAGTAAGAAAAATGGGCAGTTTTTTTACAAACAATTGTTAAAGTGTCAATTTTTACATGTATTTTAATAGAAAAATGCTGATTTTCGTGAAAAGTTTTTTTTTCTCCTAAACTAATAGTTGGATTTGGTTCAAACTTGCACATTTTTATTATCATTCCTACCAAAACAAAAGGTTCATATCCAAGATTTAGAAAGATGAACGGTTATTTCATACCCTAGTAATTGAATAAAAAATACCTAGTGACTTTAGTTACTAAGAAATGATAATTTCCACACTTGGGTGTTTGAGGTATTAAAACAACCTTATATCATGGTGTATACCCCATAAACCGTTTATCTTTCTAGATCTTGGATATGAACCTTTTGTTTTGGTAGAAATGATAGTAAAAATGTGCAAGTTTGAACCAAATCCAACTATTAGTTTAGGAGAAAAAAAACTTTTCACGAAAATCAGCAATTTTCTATTAAAATACATGTAAAAATTGAAACTTTGACAATTGTTTGTAAAAAAACTGTCCATTTTTCTTATTTTTTTCCTTCGAATTATTGCTTTGCAGGTTCGAAAATAAAAAAAAAAAATTTTTTAATTTTTCACCGGTGGCCATTTTACTGTACATTTGTTGCGGGGTCCTTTTGTCTATTTTTAGTAAAAAATATTTATTATCGCGAACGCAAAGTGAAGGACCCAAATTTGCTCTTATGAGAATGACCACTTTCCGTTAAGTGTGTTGAAAACAAATACTAAGCTTGAAATTCTATCTCTCATTTTACTTAACAAATATTAGAATTAAACTTTTGTTTTGCTCTGTAGTGCTTTTTAACTGGAAGTTTTTATATAATGTAAAAAAGCACGTATTTTATACTTTTGTATAAAACGCAGAATTTGAAATGTAACATCCCAATCTAAAAATTTCCATTTTACGCACAAATTTTGAAATTACAGATTGAGCACAACGAAGCCCAAAAATATTTAGTTATATTATTTGTTGAGTAAAACTAAGAAATAATCTACATTTAAGATTAGAACTTGGATACAACGAACCCTTAATAATAATAGATACAATGTGTACGACGTTTTGATTGTAAATTAATATCAGAAAAGTGTTCGGGCTGTCAAAAACTGTAAAAACCAATATATTCTTCATTTTTTTTCAGATGTTGACAGGTAACATAGAAATTAAAGGCTTTTATACAATAAAACAGTTTCTTAAAAGTTATACTTAATAGCGGGATATTACTTACTGTCATGGACTGGTAACTGATCTTTTATCCCACCTTTCTTGGGTTCTTTTTGAGACTTGTGCTCCATTGAAATCTGGATCCAAATACTGTTTGTATTTTTTGACTTTTTTTGGCTAATCTTCTTCATTGTTCATATTTAAAGTGGCTAGTCCAGAAATGCACGCAAAAAATTTGTAGACCTATAAAAATTTTCTTTAATAAAATGTATAACTTATACAGAGTATATAGTGGCCCTTGATTATCAATTTATTATTTTTCCAAAGTATTTTATGCAAATAGTATTTCAATCAAACAATTTTCCTCTCTGATGTAGACATTTTTATATTTTAAAAATGAACTGCTCTACAAAGCGAAAATAATATCTAAACCGAAAATTTTAGGAATAAAATGAAGAAATAGAGTTTTCAGGTTAGGGTGTTTATCCCACAGTCTTAAATTTATTGATAATTATTTGGCGAAAGGTTAACAAAAAAAACTATAATAATCACTATCACTCAAATTTCATGCTTACTGTACAATTAATTGCAAGCTCAATTGTTCATCATAATAATAATTTTCTCACTCAAATAAAACACCTGCAGTATTCGCACAATTAAAATGCAAAAGTATAATGCGCGAGTGGTAATAATGCTAACGAATGCCAGCGCTCCCAATTGGTTCCCTGACCAAACATTACAGATACACGACGTCTATGCGCAGTGCTCTCAACGCCCACAGAGATGGGGCGAGTGACGTCAAATGACACCGACCGTTTCTGTCATCTGACGGATTTCCCGTCATCTGACTGTCTGACCGAACATTTTGGAAAAAGTGGAAATTATCTTATAAATAGTTCTTGGAATGTTTTTTTACTGAATAATGTAAAATGAAAACAAAGACGGAACAATTTTTTCCGTAATTGTAGGCTTTTTATATTGTCAGACTGATAATTTATTTGTATTACGTGATTTTAATGAGACATAGCCTACAAACAATATTGTTTAAAGTTCTAATGTTTCGTCTTTATTAAATTTTCTGCGATTGAAAATTATTCAATTTATTGACATCGCCTATTTCAAAGCTATTTTCGGTTTCCTTATTTTTTAGATAAATGTTTAAAGTCATGTGATTTCTCAGTTTGAGTGTGTGATGATAGCCTTGTCGCTTGAGAAAACCCGTGTGCGAGCAGCAGTGAATCGCGACAGATCGTTGTCCGATCTTTTCGGATCAGTAAAGTGATTAACTTAATAAAGACATTAAACTTTGCATCTTACAAAACTGTCTATATAAACGAGTGAGTGATCTGTGTGGTTCTCAAAAATGGTCTTAATCTGCCAAGTATTCTATGCTTGAAATAAAACTTAAACTATTAATTATTTCTAACGATTCTTCTCTGTCTATTCCTGATCTGGCAAAATTAAATATTTATAAACAATAAACAAATGGTCCTTCAAGCCGGATAGAAGATCGTGAACATAGATTCAAAAGTGTAAAATTAATACAGAAAACACCAAAGTGAGAAATTGTATTAAGTGAAAGCACAGGAACTGAGTGGAAAATATGACGGCTTGAGGTCACATAGCGAGGATATAATCTGGTGACATCTTCGCACGTATTGTAAGGCAGTCGTCCTTCTCCAAAAAGTCTGTACTGCAAGTAAATTAGTTCTTTAGTTTGCAAATTAATATTTTTCAATGTTAGCTGAATTATCAGCAACTTTCAATTTAAATTGCTTCTTTAGTTAAAATAAGTCCTTTATTCTTTGAGTTATCAGAGATTTCTCAGGCTGTTCTACGCACTGAAACCAATTTTAAGAAAATTGGAAAAGCCAATCTAACAGTGGCTACTGTCAAATCAAGGATAGAAATTCTTTACCAACGCTGGAAGAGTTGTGAAACCCTGCATCTAGAAATTAAAGCTGAAACTAGGTCGGCTGAGCGTGAGAAATTAGAATATTTCACAAAGCCTAAGTATCTCGTTATTTAAGATGCTTATTTCAATGCGCGAGATTTTTTATATAATCAATTGGTCTTGCTTACTCCTGAGACTAAGGCTAATGAAAGTTTAAATCAGTCTCAAATTATTCTTCATGATTTCTTGCCTGCTAAACTTCCTCAGATCACTTTACCGGAGTTTTCAGGAGACTACAAAGATTGGGAGAATTTTCGCGATTTATTTAATGCTTTAATAATTGAAAACGATTCCTTGTAAAATGTAACAAGATTACACTATTTGAAATTGTCCTTAAAGGGCGAAGCTGAAGGTATTTTAAGGCATGTTTCGATAACTGATGCTAACTTCATATCCACTTGGGAGTCACTACAGACCAAATTTGACAACAAGCGAGCTTCAATCTCACCTCATTTACAAGCCTTTATCAATCTTCCTAATGTGTCTAATAATATTCTGGAAGACTTAAAAAAACTTACGCCATAAAACAAATGAGTCATTGGCGACTCTCAAAAATCTTAAACGCCTAACAGAACATTGGAGTGATTTACTTGTTTTTATGATGGTTAAGAAATTTGATATTGGTACGATCAAGGAATGGGAGATGCACATGGTTCGAGCACTGATTATCCTACTTATCAACAACTCGACTTATTTTTGGAGACTCGCATATGTATTTTGGAGGCTATTAAAGCTTCAAAACCTGGTGCAAGTTCTCTAGAAAAGAGTAGGGCTTCAAAACAATCGGGAGTTAGAAGCCACAATGCAACTTCTAGCTCAAAGTGTCTCCTTTTTAAGGATAATCATTCTTTATTTAAATGCGACCAATTAAAAGCTCTGTCTGTGGACATACGTAGGGAAGTTGCTATAAATAATCAATGTTATTAAAACTGCCTCACGTCCGGACATCGACCTCATAATTGTGTTAGTACATTCAAATGTTACAAGTGCGGTAGAAGACATAATTCCCTGTTGCATTCCGATGATTATAATTTATATCCCACCTTACAACCGAATAACTCTGCATCGATTACTTTTCGATTGCCAGTTTCAGGTTCTCTCGCGTCATAATCAAATGGTTCCGGCAATTCCACCGTGAAGGTGAGGGTGAATCATTTAGCGCTTGAAGAAGCTCAACCTTACTCGCTACAGCTGTTATTTCCTTCCAAGCTGAAAATCGGAGAAGTCACAGATTTAGAGTTTTTCTGGACCAAGGATCTGAATGTCGTTTAATTACCGAGAGAGCAATGCATTTTAATGCAGAAACTTTGGCTGCGTAAACTCGACTGAGACGGCAGACTACCTGATGATCTTGAAATTCAATGGTTAAATTATCATGGTTCTCTGGAAAAATTAGATGCACTTAAAGTCCGCAGATGGACACAACAACTGCAGACAAACTCTGAATTCGAGCTTCATGGCTTTTCTGGCGCTTCGTCAAAAACTTATTCAGCTTCCGTTTACATTAGAATTCTTAGTGAAGATTTAAAGGAGGCTCATGTTTGCTTACTAATCGCTAAATATAAAGTGGCTCCTGTTAAATATGTATCAATTCCTCGTTTGGAGTTGTGTGGAGCTGCGTTGCTAACAAAGACACTTAAGTTTGTCATGGAAACTATGTCATTGGATAAAATACCTGTTTACTGTCACACCGATTCCGTAACAGTTTTGGATTGGCTAGAAAAACATCCTTCCAATTGGCATGTGTTTGATGCCAATAGAGTTTCCCTAATTCATGAGCTGGTACCTCGCGCGAAATGGCGATACATTTCTGCTAAAGATGATCCGGCCGACTGCGTTACACGAGGACTCACGCCCGAAAAATTGATGAGGAATTCCTCATGGTGGCAACGCCCACCTTGGTTAACTTTGCATTCCTCAAAATGGCCTGAATATCGCCACGCAGCCCCTTCTCAATCAAATTTAGAACAGCGGCCTCTAGAGAGTAATCATGTTTTGAGTTTGATCAAAAGTCCACTTAACTTAATGCTTAAATTCTCCTCTTGGCCAAGATTGCTTCGTGTAACGGCCTATTGTAAAAGGTTTATTGATGCCTTTTTTGTTCAAGAACTCAAAACTTAATGAGCATTAACCTAAATTGTCAACCATTATTCTTAATGCAATTGAAATCCAACAAGCTGTTATATTTTGGATTAAATTTGTCCAGGCAAATTCCTTTTCTAATGAGATAAAAACTTTGAACAAAGAAGATAAGGTGGTTACAAAGAACTCGCTAATAAAAAGTTTAAATCCATTTTTGGATTCCAACAATCACTTAAGGTTAGGTGGCAGACTACGGCATGCTCCTATCAGTTTTGATGAGAAGCATCCTATCATTTTGCCGCGTCACCACATAAGTGAGCTTATCGCCACGCATGCTCACCTTCGATCTTTACGCGGTAGTCAGCAATTAACTTTACATATGCTCAAATCAGTGATCCCAGATCTGAAACGAGATGCGGTCCAATACTATGGCAGGGCTATGCCCGTGTGAATATAGTAGGAGACGCTGTAAATGACTGAGTTGCGCGCGC
>NC_046663.1:143086286-143089157 GCF_010883055.1 Belonocnema kinseyi
GCGCGCGCAACTCAGTCATTTACAGCGTCTCCTACTATATTCACACGGGCATAGCCCTGCCATAGTATTGGACCGCATCTCGTTTCAGATCTGGGATCACTGGCTCAAATAGCGTTATTGGATTTTAGGAGCTCACTCTTTGGTTAAATGACTGATCAAAGGTTGCCTGGAGGGCCCACGTGAGAGAGCGGCTTTGTCTCAACAACTTATGGGATCTAACCTGAATTTAGAGTAACCCAACGTCGTCCATTCACTCATGCTGATGTGGACTATGCAGGCCCATTTAATGTTCACTTTGTTTCCGGTCGAGGCAGAAAGAGTTACAAAACTTACGTTGCGCTTTTCGTCTGTTGTTGTACGCGAGCTGTCCATGTAGAACTCGTTTCTGATTATTCATCTGTCGCTTTTCTCGCCGCCTTTCAGAGATTTTCTTCAAGGCGAGGAAGACCTGTACACTTGTACAGTGATAATGGGACGAAATCCCCCGGTACTGACCGGGAATGAAAAAATTGCCTTTTGAATCTTAGACTGAATGCTAATTTGCATAATGAGTTCGCAATTCAAGGTATATCTTGGCATTTCATAACTTTTTCCACTCCTCATTTTCGGAGGTTATGGGAGGCTGGAGTTAAGAGTTTTAAACACTATCTAAAAAGAATTGTAGGTGCACATACTCTTACGTACGAAGAGTTTTAAATCCTTCTTATTCGTATAGAAGCTTGCCTCAATTCCCGTCTTATTGCCCCTCTTTCAAATGATCCTGAAGGCTTTTCCTATCTTACCACTGGACATTTTCGGATTGAAGCCCCTTTGACTAGCATTCCAGAACCCTCATTGGAATTTACTTCGGAAAATCTTTTAGATCGATGGCAGATAGTACAAAATTTTTTAGAGATTTACTGGAGAAGATAGGCTATTTATAATTTACAGTTTTTACAAAAACGCTACAAATGGTTCAACAAAGAACTAAATCTTGTGATCGGTGATATCGGTCTTGTGAAACATGATTCGTTACCGCCTTCTAGATGGTTGTTATGCCGTATAATCAAATGCTATAAGGGTAAGGACGATTTAGTACGTTCTGTTCGCGTAAAAACTGCCAGTTCGGAAGACGAACGTCCGATTACTCAGATTTGTCTGTTACCAGTTAGACCGAAAGAAATGATCAAAATCTGAACAACTATTATTAATTAGATTTAAAAAAAATTATTCTGTAAACTTAATGGATTATGGCGGGCGGCTAAGACTATTAAATTTTATTTACATTTATACTGTTCCTTTACGGCGGGTGGCATTTCCGTTGTTGACAAATACTCGTCTTTATGAGACTTTCTGCGATTGAAAATTATTAAATTCATCGACATCGCCTATTTCAAAACTATTTTCGGTTCCCTTATTATTTAAATGAATGTTTGAAGTTACGTGATTTCTCAATTTGAGTGTGTGGTGATAGCCTTGTCGCTTGAGAAAACCAGTGTGCGAGCAGCAGTGAATCGCGAAAGATCGCTGTCCGATCTTTTCGGATCAGTAAAGTGAATAAATCAATAAAGACATTAAACATTACATCTTACAAAACTGTCTATATAAACGAGTGAGTGATCTGTGTGGTTCTCAAGAATGGTCTTAGTCTGCCAAGTATTCTATACTTGAAATAAAACTTGAACTATTGATTATTTCTAACGATTCTTCTGTGTCTATTCCTGATCTGGAAAAATTAAATATTTATAAACATAAAAATTAAACAATTATGCAGAAGACTAACTAAATGAGAGTTTGTGTGATTATTAATTCCTATCACAAGTAAAAAAGAAAGATTTCAAATATAAAATTTGAAAAAAGGACGTCAATAAGATTCAGCATAAACTTCACTTTAACTTATAAAAAAATGGAAGTGAACGAAATTGTTTTGCTGTTATTTTTATTATTTAAGACAATGATTGTGATAGATTAAACTACTTTTTCCATTCATCAGAATAAGTAATTACATAAGTTTTAAAAATTCAAAAAAGATGATGTTACTCCTGGAAGTGGAAAGAATTGAAATTGAAGACAGTTTTAACAGAGGGGTGAGGGTGTTTCGCAGAAAAGATCAGAACGTCTGATTTGGATTTCAGCAGCCCGGAGATGTGAAGTCGACAGGCTTGACGGGAATTGAGTCCAAGTAGTGTGAGATCATGAAGTTTCGGTCTTCTTGTATACGGACCACGGTACGAATGGGTCGGTCAGGGCGCATTTCAGGAAAATGTTAGAAACGCGGATCCCGGGTGAGTAAGCGTTTAAAGGTACCTGTCCGCACCTATTTCGAGTAATATTATCGAAAGAGGTCGCGAGGCGACCGTGAAGATGGAGGTGGTGGTGTGTGACGAGACTTTGGGGACCCGGGGAAGGTCTGCTGAGTCTCAGGCTGGCGGCGAGGTCGAATGACACGGAGAGGGGGGCGTCGACCCCTAGCGGGGGCGATGAGACCCGGAAGAACAGGTGGTTCGACTGGAGAAGGGGACCGGCGAGCTGTACGAGGGTTGATGTTGACTGGAAGATGATAGAGGTTGGCTAGCGGAAGAGGCCGATTTTTCTGCCGAGACTAACTGAGTTGCGAGAAATCCAACAAAATGTCTAGGTATTCCAACTCTCTAGCGGACGTCCGATCCAAAAAAGGTTCCCTTGGTGCAGATGCTAGTCGTTTCCCATGTGCGCGCCCTTGGTGCTTTCCTGAACGAAGTTAAATACATTAATTGCACGATTAGATAACGACACAAAATATGGGGGGGGGCAGTGTTGTGCATGTGGGTAGGAGAAAGAGGAAGTGAGGCCCTTTCGGCTATTCCGCTGGATCAAATAGTAAAGCATACGACCGAAACGTGACGTTCAAGC
>NC_046663.1:143089257-143124238 GCF_010883055.1 Belonocnema kinseyi
CAAATAGTGAAGCTCACCATCGAACCATGACGTTCAAGCGCGAGGGGGGGGGGGCAAGTTTAGTCTGGAAGGATACAATTGATGAATGCAACAAATATAATACTGTCAACTGCACACAATAAACAAGTTTAGACACATGAATTTCATCATATATAGCGACACAAAATATGGGGTGGACAAAAGGTGTGTACATTTGAGGAAAAGGACTTGGTGACCTTTTGGGCTCTCTCACTGGTTCAAATGATGAAGCTCTCCATCGTACCGTGGCGTTCAAGCTTACGACGTTGGAGGTAAAAAGGAGAAAATGTATTACACAACTCACGGCTTAACGATGATGTAACTTTGAAGAAATTCGAAGAACACTGTCCGTTTATATATCGTATATTCACTCACAAACACAAATTACAATACACTGTCAGTTAAGTGCATAAACATTAAGCGAGATTTTCAGCGGAGAGAACACTATCAAGTACTGCGCTATGCGGTGGATAGACACAGAGTCACTCGTCGAGTTTGCGCGTGGTGCAGTCGAGACAGCGCGCGCTACTCCAACTTAAATATTATTTCAAATTAAATACTAATATAAATAAAATTTATGCTAATTTTCGTGACAAAATTAAGTGCAAAATTACAAGAATATAATTGGTATTAAAATTCGCCGATTAAACTCATCAATGATTAGAATACAGTATTCTAATTCGATATTATAAAGGTTAATAGGACAAACGTTTTCTCTTACAATACAGTATTAAAAATTAAAAACTAAAACACGTAATAACTAATTGACAATAGTAAAGAAATAAAATAAAGATAATATGATATTATTAGTTTTATAATGCTATTATTACGTCACACCATATTATTATAATTTAATTACCCGATTACCTCATTTATTATTGTTATTATCAGTTATACATATTTGAAATCATTATTTACATATTATTGTAATAAAATTATTATAACAGTAAAATAATAACTAATGACTAGAGGCAAATGAACGTTCAAACCAGCTCGTTTAAGAAAAGAAGCGGTGATTTTTTTATGAGCATTATGACGAAAGGATTCGAAACGACGGCCTTTTTGATAAATGGTATTAAATTGTTTTCTAAAACAATTGTTAGAAAAATGTCATACTTTTTCTTTCTCGCATTAAGTTAGCCAGCTCATTAGAAAAGTACGAAGGATAAAAATTCATTTTGTTTCAAAGGCTGCTGTGAGTAGGAGAGACAAGGAAGAAAAAGGCAGTGAAGGGAGAGGGAGAAGGAGTGGTAGGGTGAGAAGAAGAATGAGAATGAAAGAGAGATGAATGTGAGTGCAAGCCGGGGGGGGGGGCGAAGTGTAAAGCTAAAGACGAGAGAAATCTTTATGGGAGAAAAGGAAACAGCAGTTTGCGCCTTTTGACAAACGACGGATTTGTCACATAGACTAGGTCTGGGTTTTTCCAGGGACCCGGAGAAACATGGTAAGAGTGCCGTCTGGCTGGCAGATGGGCCCGTGAGTTCTGAATAGTGGTAATAAAAGTAAATTGAATCCTCGGAAAAGAGTAATAAACTTCCACTCAAATTTTCATCAAAATTGGTTTGAAGCAAATAGGCTCAGCGAAGCTCGTCTTTAACGATGGGTTGGGATAAAAAGTATTTGTTATTCTCGAGTTCAGCACTTGGGTGCTTTCAAAAGGAAAGAACTCAAGCAGACGTACCTGTAAAAAGAGAAAGCTAAAAAGCCGAACCTATGGATATAATCTTTCATGCCAGTGGCGTGTATCAATGACTTGGAATAAGTTCAATGAGATTTAAAGAAAGTTTATTTTAATTACACATAAAATTTGTTGAATTA
This sequence comes from Belonocnema kinseyi, assembly GCF_010883055.1. NCBI lineage: Eukaryota > Metazoa > Arthropoda > Insecta > Hymenoptera > Cynipidae > Belonocnema > Belonocnema kinseyi. The sequence continues at coordinate 143,091,094 of NC_046663.1, forward strand.
TTTCTAAAAATTTGGGAACATTAAAAATTGTAGTATTTAAATGCACTTAACATTTAAACATTTAAGACTTTTATATTAAATTTTGATAAGATATAATATATATGTATGCAAAATGAAAAAGTAATAATAAAAGTCGATAAACGAAGGACTTTCAGATAATGAAAGATAATGAAAGAAACTCCTTGGGAAAAATGTAAATAATTGTTTTCGAATGAATTCTAACCGAAATTTGAAAAATGATTACAAAATATTTTTTATTATTTCCTAAAATGTCTAAAAAGTACGTAAAATATTTTGAAGCAAAATGTTGTAATTTTTCCATATTACTGTGAGTGATCCAGTGGCTGAACAGTAGTGAGTGATGGTGTGAAAGTCGTCGACCACTATAAGGTACGTGTCTAAGCAACTCCTTGTTTACACTGCTTTTACAAAAAAATTCTTGAACTTTTCTGCATCAAAGTTGTGCTGTTATAGTTGTAAGATATTATTATTCAATTTCCCACAAGGTTTTTTCACAAAAAGTACGTTTTTTTTATTAATAAATGAGTGTTCATGTACTGGACCTTTAAATTGCCCGTGTTCCAGTGAACGAACGCTGTGTTCATTTATTGGAGCAAAACTGTCACCCCGCAGGTCCAGTAAATGAACAGCAGGTGACGGAGACCTGGATGTTGTTTCGTTACATATAAATAAGTTTGTTTCAAGTACTGTGACTATAAATATCAAAGCTATAAATATAAATATAAACTATAAACAGTTATTGTTTAAATGAATATTTTTTTAATTGAACATCAAAAAAGTACGCACGGATTAAATTAAAGATAAGGCAACTTTGAGGTTAGAAATTTAATGCTTTTTTTGCATTTATAAAATAGATAAGACTTATCTATTTTTAAACGAAAAGTTATATTTTTGTAAGCTTAAAAGAACTGATAGAAATGTTTTAAAAATACATATTGCAATAAAAAATTAGGAAAAGTTAACCTAGTTCTGTGTTCAACTTTTCTGTTCCCTCCTTTCTTTATATCTAAATGTCTTGTGGTTTTTACTGAAATAATATAATTAATGAATTTCTCAACGCTTTCTAATATTCTACATTATTTAATTGCTCATCCTGTATTGTACCTATGTAATTTTATACCTAAATCCTAATTCTAATTTGTAGTGATTATAGTGTGTTCATTCACTGGTGCTCTACTGTTCATTCATTGGCTCAGAGTGTTCATTCACTGGTGCTTCCGTTAATTTTGCACTATTTAATTATTTTTTATAAAGCTTTTTGCTAAAAACAACATTTATTAATCGGATTATGAAATTTGATCCCTTAAGAATCTATTTTCAAAAGTTTTGTAAGAATAATCAATTATTATAACATGAAATGGACTAGTTGTAATCAGTGATTTCCTTAAATGTTCATTCACGGTTTCAATCATCCTACTTAACTTTAGAAAAATTAAGAAACATAATTCTTTAAAATTTGAGTTAGTTTAAGAGATATTCAAAAGTTTTGAAACGGTTTGAAAACAATTAAAACTTTTTAAGATTTTTAAAAGAATAATTAACATAATTTTTTATTTCCAGCAATTGATTTGAAAAGATTATTTTTAAACATTTCTAAATATTGCAAAAGATTTGAAATATTCGCAAAGCATCTGAAGAACTTTAAAGGCACTTTTTTTCATTTTGCAGAATTAAAAAAAAATCAGGAAAAATTTGAATAATTTTTAAAGATTAGAGACTGAAACGTCTGACAAGATTAGAAAAACAGAATTATTTTTCTAATAATCGTGTGAAAGTTTTGAATAATTTTTTACTCAAAACAATGTACTTAAAAAAATCCATGCAGATTTTTACACACATCAAGCGATTTCCTAACATTTAAAAGAAGAGTGTAGAAGATTTTAAAGCAAAATGCTTCAATTTAATAAGAATATAAAGTTTAAAAAAAGTAAATAATCAAGTGAATTCAGGAAGTCTTTAGTATATTTGATGAGATTCGAAAAAATTCAAACTTTGGAGGTGTTTGAGAAACGCAAAATAAACTTTAGGAACTTTAAAAAAATCTCGAAAGCTTTCAGGAGAATAAACATAGTTTTTTAAAATGCTTGGGGAAATTTAGAAGATTTTAAGGAAATCTTTTTCTACATTTTAAACAATTTTTTAAATTTTTGATAAGAACTCGAGAGAGTGACCAATATCTTGAAGAATTCAAAACTTTTTAAATAGATGAGAAATTTTCCTAATATTTTTGAAAATCCTCTAAAATAAAAATAAAATGTCTCTAAAATCTCCTAGGATCTTTTCTGACACATCCGATATATTTGAAAATCTTTTTTTAATTTTCTTAAGAATGTTATAATAACTATTTAAATTTAAATTTATAAACAAACTGATAATACTTATTTTATATGAAATCTTCACAAAATCTTTAATTCCTTAAAATGCTTATCTCAAAACTCCAAAATTGAGCTTTTACCATTTTATTTTAATTGTAAAATAATTGTTATTAAAATTGATTTTGAATGATTGTAAAATAAATGTAACAAAATTCATGAAGATATTTTTACATTATTTTTCCTTAATTCTGGCCCAGGGTCACACATGGTACCACAAGCCGTCGTGAAATTTCAAATAAAAACTGTACTTTCTATACATTAATTTTTTTAAATTAAAAATAATAATGCTTATATAAATATTGCCAAAATTTATTGAAATATGATACACATTAATTGTTATTGAAAAAAATCCTGTAAATAGATATTTGTCTTGTCGTTTTTCAGCATATGATTTTTCTCAAACCGTGAAGCAGCTTAAAATGCACTTCAAAAATAAAAATAAGAAAGTTAAAAAATTCATGCAGTTTTCTGTTCAGAAAATCCCACACATGTTTCAACTTTTTGGCTTTTTTACATTTTTCTTAAAATTTTAAAAAAAGCATTCAAGATGTCAAAAACTTGACTTATATAATCTTCTAAATTTTTCACAGAAATTAAAAAAAAAAAATGTTATCTCCTTGAAATCTTTCGGAATTCCCTTAAAGCTTCTAAAGTTGATTTTTTCGAAATCTTTGGAAATCAACATTTTTTAAAAATTTAAATTTAAAATTAGATTTAAAACTCTTCCATTCTTCTACATTTTTCTTGAATTTACTCGATTATTTACGTTTTTAAAACTTTTTAATCTCATCAAATTTAAACATTTTGCTTTAAAATCTTCTACACTTGTTACGGTGGACTCTGTGGGGGTGCGCAGTTCAAATTGTTTATTGCTTACTATCACAGAACCCACGCGTTATACGTATGATGAACCGTGACCGAGGCCGTTGACTTTCCTATGCGAACTTCATAGGGTCCAACGAGACGGAGAGAGAGGAAAAGAGCAGTGAACAGACACTTCGCTAATTACGCCACGCGCGGGCTCGATAATGGTAAAGATCCTCGCCTCCTTCCTCGCCTACGAACTCGTGCCACCTCTTGTCTCTCAAGCTCGCTGCATACTCTCAGCGATGTGCGAGACCACTAAATGGTATTTAACAATTTCAATTGTTAATAAATATTAAAAATCCATAAGGATAAAATCAACCACTTTCGATTGGCCACCCAAATTTCAAAATTTTAAATCACATAATGAAAATGAAAATTCCAAAAATATTGGTAATACTGACAGTAACTTCACCTATTCCTTCTTAAAATCAATTTGCCCAGTATTTTTATCAAGAACTAAATTGATTTCGAAGCTCACTAAACTACAAGAAGAGTCTGCATTTAAAAAATCTAAATCAGCCGAATAATTAATAGAATTTTGATTTAAACAATTATTCAGATCTTTTCACCTTAGTGACTTAGCAACACTGCACGTGCTTGGCAGGAAATCTTAGTTGTTCAATTTTTGGAAACTCAGTAACTGTGGTCACGCGGATCGCATCCGGCCGCCACAGTTCCCAGGCAAAAAATTCAGACACTGCTAAAAACCCTACCCAATATATCAACACCATGGCCTACGAGGTGCATCCTACCTGTTACCTCAAGGCAGTCGTTCATCACTTCTTGATATCGGACTAATTGTCCGAGAGGAAAGATTTGAATTAAAGTTCAACTTGCCCGTCGGAATTTTACCTCACGCGGGACTCGGTACGCGGGTTGTCACTCCCATAAGTACGTGTTTCGGAAGGGCAGTGTTTAACAAAGAGTGTTTTTGCGACGTTAAACTTAAACACCAATAGATGCAAATGTAATAAATTCAAAAATATATTAGCTGTGTGCAACCAGTGTTAAGGTGAAATTAAGGGACCAGAATGGAGTGAGAGTTCGCGCACAGTGTCACGCGAGTGAACAAGTGGTGAACGACGCTTCACGATAACTACGCAACGGAACTACAGACAAGGTCAGGAAAATGTTGTATTTGCACTTGTATACACAATTGTATGTATCTCTTTCTCTATTTCTCTCGTGTATCTTTTCGGCGTGACAAGGAGTTAGGAAGTTAGGTATCAACGATTATGTTGAGACGAGCATAGGAACGTGGAAGGTGAAATGGCTTCGCCCGCCATCTCTATCGCTACTGTAGAGATAGGCGTTAGTTCGTAAGGGATATAAACTTGTAATCAAGAATATTTTTAACTATTTTTCTTTTGAAATGAAGCATTCCGATGCTACTTGTGTATAACCACCGCGGAGTAAAGTCGTGTACATGATTTATATAACCCTCCCTAAATTTCAGAACTACAAGGTTTAGGGTTCCCAGTCCGGGAGTAGAGTAAAAGATCGAATACCACAAAAATAAAAATAGGGCACTCCCTTCTGGGTTGGTCTATTGGTTTGGGAACTTCAGCAACGAGCAATAAGGAAGGTAAGGCCTAACGGGCAACTCGATCCCCGTAACCGATTTCTCATTCGTAACAAACTTCGTGGCAGCGGTGGGATTTTTAACCCCATTTTCCTCTAGCACATTCTTTCGAAACCAATTAAAATAATTTTGTGTTTTAAAGAAAAGAATGGTGCCACTCACTGCTGTTTACATGAATGCTTGAGTTACATAATAAGTGAAATAACTTTTCTGGTTTTATATATGAAATAAAACGTGAGACAATTGTTTGGTCATTATAAACCCTTAAAATCAAATCAATCAACTTGCAATACAGGAAGTCTGGACAAGCCTAACGGCCAGTCTAAACCTCCCCAAAGGTTTAAGATGCAAGCCTAAATGCCAGCACTTGAATGTTATCAAGTGATCTAATTGATTTTGTAATGAAATTAAACTAATTCACTTTCAATTCAGGACTAAAGGAGTGCTTTTAATTCTTATTCATTGAATAATACTCGTAAACAATCCTATGGTTAGGATCAACTTGTTAAATTAAAGTAGTTAATCAAAAATGCAAAGAGAATAGACAAGCCTAACGGCTAGTCGAAATCTCCCGTAAGATCCAGGCTGCAAGCCTATGGGCCAGCCCCTGGATGATATCCGATTAACAATTTCAATTTAAGAATCAAGGAGCGGATTGGGCTAGTTAAGGGTGTTACTGATTCTGCGTACATTTGATAGAATCAGAAGGACCCCAGAGACACACCGAACTGATGCCTCCCTTCGCTTCCGGTTTAACGGCTGCACCTGAAAGGTGGATTCCTACCGGAATTAGTGTATTTTCTCTCGCATCTTGAAGCGTTGAGGCAGGGTTATCCTTGTGCGCCAGCGTTGAATCAAATGTTATCTCGGAAAAAACGCTTTTGATAGGGTTCACGAGATATGCCCCTATTGAATATGCAGCTGTAGAGTACCGTTTTCAAACAATAGCCGCTATAAAAACCACTGTATTTGGCACAACCCTGTCCGTTGAGGTCATCTCTTCGCTGACACCTTCAGGGTATAAGTCCCAATGTATCATGTCAAAATACCGGAGCCCCAACAATGGACATGTGTACGGTGATGGTGTCTTAACTGCAGGGGATGATCCCGCAGCTATGCACCTCCATATCCCTACTTTTAACGGCAAAAATTCCTCTCTAAAGGGGAATTTTTGCCCTTTGTAAAAATAATCCCTAGCAAGCTGAAAGGAATTGCTAGAGAAAGCGTGCGGGATAAAACCTTCAATAAACCCCAAGACTTATTAACCACTTAAAGAAACGATTCGCACCCACAAAAATGTATCAATGGTACTTCGAATCTATAGTGAATCTGCGAATAAAGCAAACAGAAAGCGTTAGCGACTATTATGATCGCACCTTAGGATTACTTAGCGGAGCAAAGCATTCCTTAGACGAGAAATACACGTTGCCAACGGATAATACAACAATGATGATGAAACCGGTAAACGACTGCGCTTTAGACACCTACATTCGGGGACTATCCGATGAAATGGTTACTTTCGTAGATACTCGCAACCCCAAAGATTTGCATGAGGCCTAGGAGCACGCGCTATATGTTGAGGAGAGGCAATGATATGCCGATAAAGCAAAGGCAACTTTGGTCTCTAAATACCATTTATCGCAATATGAGAAAACAAGTCCAGAGCGTGCAAGATTACCTAGTCCCTACTCAAGACAAATCGACGGGAATCAAAAGCAAAGGCGAATGGAGAGAATAAATAGTGCGATAAACGCCTCGCACAGCAGTGCAGCTGTACCTACTCAATACCCCTTTTACACCCCAACTCATCCAGCCTAAAACCCTCCATATCCACCTGCTTACCCTTTTCAAAATCCACTCCCTCCAGGCTACGGTTATCCCTATCCATTACCATACCCTCCCCTTCCAGCTTATCCTCATGATAACAAAAAAGGACCAGTAGGTATTAGTAGCCAGGCTCTAGACTCTTCGAAATTATCCAGGCCCGTCTCACCGAAGCCTTCTTTAAACTACAAGGTGATCCACCGTATGGACGCCGCGATTAGGCAATTCCTAGTGCTATCAAGATATTATCGGAGATTTATTCAAGACCACGCCAATTCAGCAAAACCTTTAGCAGAATTACTAAGTAAAGACACTGAGTTCATACGGGGATCCGAACAAGGGCGAAGCTTCCGCAAGCTACGCACTTACCTGTGCCGCGAACCCATTCTACAGTACCCTGATTTTATTAAAACCTTTAAACTAACCACTGACGCTTCCGAATATGCAGCAGGAGCAGTTTTGACCGAATAAAAAGAATCCTTGAATATGTCTATCGCATATTACTCGAAAATAATGGGCCCCACTGAGCAGCGTTACTCCTAGTCTGAAAAAGAGTGTCTGGCCGTGTTATATGGTGTAGCGAATTTCCGACCATATTTATATGGGCCCGAATTTATTTTAACAGGCGACTATAAACCCGTACATTGGATGACATGTATTGATAACCTCGGTCCTAGACTGCTTCATTGGCACCAAAAACTCAAGGACTACTAATATACCTTTGAGTACAAGAAGGGAAAGTTGCACAGGGGAGTAGAGGCCTTATCTGGAAGCCCTATTGGACTTGACAAGGGAGAACTGTCAACGGAGACTGATGACTTCATCGATTCGGATGATTCAGTTCTAACGCCACTCAACACTACTAACCCCCCAGGACGAAACGCTCCGCAACATTCATCCCCTCCAACTAAACCCAACAAGGTCGATGGTAAAGGTGGAGCCAGAACCATGTTAAACGACATGACTGCCTATAAGGCCTTGCCTCTTAAGCAATCCTCGACTAAGGATAGCGATAGGAAAGGTAAGAGTCCCGGAACAGTTGCCAGAGAGCCAGAGGAAACGAGCCACGTTACTCAAACTGGACGTCAGCAACCGTCGAAGGCATCAAAAGCCATGGGTAATGTTGCGAAATCGACAGTGACCAGCTCCAGGAGGACACAATCCATTCTGAAACCAAACCCAGTGCATCCCAAGAGCTCGGAAATAAGGAACTCACTGCCATCGACCTCCGGAAATGTACCCGCGTCCGGTGGAAGAAAAATGGCTAAGATGACCGAAAATAAAAATTTAGATAAACCTCATACACCAGCCCCTCACATGAGGATTAGGGAGGTCAGTCAAAGTGGTATCGCTAGCAGACTCAAGGAACGAAGGAGAAAAATTACGAGTCTCAAGGCTGCCGCATATCACCCCAAATCTTTATCGAGCGATGATGCGTCTTCCGAAAGTGAAGGTAGTGCGAAGTCAAACCCCCCGGTGTACCGAAAAAAACATAGTGTTCTCCCTATTCTTGACTTTAATCTACCAATACCTGCGGAAGATCACCCACCTCAAAGTGCACCCGCAACACTACTCAACCCATGCCTTCCAAGTTTATGCGATAAAACCACCTATGTAAATGTAGACAGAGCGTGCACCTACACCATAAGGGGAGAACCAGAAGGCGGGATAGGCGTGTGGTGCGGCCGCGATCATCCGTGGAATGTATCTCAACCTGCCACAGGGAGACAAACGAACAACGCCGCAAAAATCCAAGCCGCCGCAATAGCTGCAAGAAAAGCAAGTGAAAATGGTATATTAGCAAACTACGAATAAACACGGACTCAAAGTTACTTATCGACAGTTATAAAAATGGATCCCACACTGAGAAGCCAACAGAAGGAAGACAACTGATGATAATCCTGTCGTCAACCGGACAGAATTTGAAGAACTGACAAAGGCACTAGAGGGCCTTTATGTGACATGAAACCACGTCCCCGGTCACCGAGGGACCGAAAGCAATGAGATAGCTGATTACCTGGCGCAAATGTGGATCAACAGGAGCAATGCTGCCCAAGACAATTATGCCCCAGACTCTAGTACCTTTGAAAAGGAACATAGTGTCACTAACTCTACCGGTCAAGCAGACTTTATAGTTTATGTTAGTCTGCCTGCCGAGAGTAGTAAAGATAGTGACGATAGCGAGGACTACAATAATGATCAGAATGATAAAGACACGGGAACAACACCGTTCAAATCTATCATGAAAGGGATAAAATTTCAACAATCCATATCCAAATTTGATCAATTATTAGAAGCCCATCAGTTCTACTTCTCGAACAAAAAAGAACTTGACGAAGTCCATCGAGAGGAAGCACCTCGAATAGAGCGAGCGGCGGTGTCGGAAGGGGAGGATGACGAAGAATTGTTACTCTCCTTACAAGACGTGGATCCATGCACCAACGTCGACGACCCTCTTCCCACTAGAGTAAACGCGTTTCTAGAACCCTTCCGTGGACACCTCGACGCAAGGAACATCTTAAAACCCACGCATATTGCACTAGGCGCAGAAAAATTACCCGGAACAAAAAATTCCGGTGTAGCCGTATATAGATGATTCATATTCCATCTCAGAAGAAGAGGACCCTGTTCCAGGTGCAGTGAATAAAGCTAATTCACAGTCGCACAATATTGCCCACCTGAATTGAAAGAAGTCTGCAAGCAGGTCATCCGAGATCACAATATGCAGAATAAAATTGAAATCGCAGAACGAATCAGAAGGGAAATAGAGAGATCCGCGAACTGGCGCACAATGGGGTATTTTGGATTCGTTCGTGCAAATAATCGGCCGACGACTGCCGACGTTGGTCGACGTTTTTTTGACGTACTGACGATTCAAACCGTAACAGTGGCGTATCTCTGCGACAGTAAATTTATTCACGAGTGCTTAAAATAAAATTCAATTTGGTTGAAAATGGACGATTCGTCGATTATTTGCACGAATAAATCCAAAATACCCCACTGTGTGGCACATCAAGACGATAAAAATCGCCTCTTGCCTTTGCCGATCAACATGCGAGCACGAAGCACCACCCCTTTGCTGGGATTAATAGGAGGAATCGTATGAACGGTAGCAGGCTTGCTGACCCACGAAGACAGACAGGCCATGGAAGCGAAGATCGATGACCTTAATCTTACTCAAGCGAATTTGTATCACATGGTTGATCGACAAACACTTGTTACCCGATCTCAAATGGAGCACGTGCACCAGATCACCGAAGTGCACGGACATCGACAGCAGCAGTTGCAAGCCGAGCTCAATATTCTCCTATCACACGTTAGTGAAATGTCAGCAATACTCACCAACCTAACCTATTCCTATGCCCTGACCAATTTACTACATGCTATAGGAAATGGTTTGGATGAGTATGTCCGACCAGGTGATCGGATGATGGAGGTTGTTCAGAAGGCAACAAAAGGAGAACTACATACAGCATTACTAACATCTGAACAACTAGAACCAATATATCGCGACATCCAGGACAACGCACCCAAAGTGGCCTTTTCAATTGCAGGACCACATGTGAGTATTGAGGAGTTAGCCAAGGTCGCCGTGTTAACGATTAAATGCAAAAATTGTACACTTTACACTAAATTGGACATTCCAATAATTGATAAAGTCGAATACAACAATTTATGAAATGCATTCACTTCCCGTACAACATTAGATTTTAGGGAACGAAACGGGAAGGGCTTACGTGTTATCAAAATTTAGATACCTGATCATGGAAGCGACTCAGCGCACGTGCATGCTGATAACACAGGTGGAGCATGCCCTATTTAAAAAAATAAATAAATACGTTTCATCCCCAGGAATGTTCCCTATTTATAAAACGCTCACTCAGCAAACCTGTGAGGCTCAACTATTGCTAAATCTATCTTTGAAAACCTTCCGATTGTGCGACATACAGGTGTCGTTTGAACATCAACCGTACTGGAAGGTCATACCGTGTTTAAGTGCTTGGATATATTCAACACCTAATGCAATGGGTGCCGAGCTCCATTGCCCTACAGAGCCATCTCGTCATATTAATCTGCAAGGCTTGGGACTGATCCAAATTGCACTAGGGTGTAACCTTAAAACAACCATGGTAACCCGACCAGGATTGGAACCCATTCACGAACAAATTATAACTGTAAATGAACCACAGATTCATTTAAACCTTTCTGAATTATCCTCAAAATTACAACAAGCCCAAAAATCGACACAGATAACAGGTTTAATCCTATCAATTTCCCTGCCATCTTATAAGGAAGCAGACAAAAACTTGGAGCAGTAGTGCCAGTCTGGCACTACTGCTAACACTGATAGTGCTCTACCTCTGTCGAGCCACTCTTGTCAACGCGTTAACCTTCCGTCCATGTCGCCGTGTCCGAACGACCCCGAGAAGGAAGGACTCCTTTTTACAAACAATAGCCGGTGAACCTCTACTTCAAGAACAGACTGTTCAACTATCTTCCCCACCTAGTTTGGAAGAGCTCACGGTCTATGTCAATGCAAACGAATGCTCCCGTACTAGCGTAACTATACTTATACTTTGGTCGGCGTAAAATAATGCAACCTGACCCATTATAATCCTGTAAGCGAAAATGAACAGCCTCGTACACTGGTAACAATCGAGGACGGTTGTTCGAAATTCCAGGGCGGGTTTGTTACGGTGGACTCTGTGGGGGTGCGCAATTTAAATTGTTTATTGCTCACTATCGCAGAATTCACGCGTTATACGCATGCTGAACCGTGACCGAGGCCGTTGGCTTTCCTATGTGAACTTCGTAGGGTCAAACGAGCCTACGAACTCGTGCCACCTCTTGTCATTCATGCTCGCCGGACAATCTCAGCGATCCGCGAGACCACTAAATGGTAATTAACCATGTCAATTGTTAATAAATATTAAAAATCCATAAGGATAAAATCAATCACTTTCGGTTAGCCACCCAATTTTCAAAATTTCAAATCACATAATGAAAATCGAAATTTCAAAAATATTGGTAATACTAACAGTAACTTCACCCACTCCTTCTCAAAACCAATTAGCCTAGTATTTTTATCAAGACCCAATTTGATTTCGAAACTCACTAAACTACAAGAAGAGCCTTCCATTCAAAAATTCTAAATCAGCCGAATAATTACTGGAATTCTGATTCAAACAATTATTCATTTCTTTTCACCTTAGTGACTTATCAACACTGTACGTGCTTGGCAGGTAATCTTAGTTGCACAAATTTTGGAAATTCAGCAACTGTGGTCACACGGATCGCATGCGGCCGCGACAGTTTCCAGGCCAAAAATGCAGACACTGCTAAAAACCCTACCCAAACTATCAACACCATGGCCTACAAGGTACATCATACCTGTTACCTCAAGGCATTTTACCTCACGCGGGACTCGGTACGTGGGTTTCACTCCCAGAAGTACGTATTTCGGAAGGGCAGTGTTTAACAAAGGTCAGGAAAATTTTGTATTTGCACTTGTGCACACAATTGTATGTCTCTCTCTCTCTTTCTCTCGTGTCTCTTCCTTTTCGGTGTGACGGGGAGTTAGGAATTTAGTTGTCAACGATTGCGTCGAGACTAACGTATGTCCGGGGGTAGGGTGTAGGGTAAAAGATCGAACACCACAAAAATAAAAATAGGGCACTCCCTTGTGGGGTGGTCTATTGGTTTGGGGCCTCCAGCAACAAGCAATAAGGAAGTTAAGGCCTAAGGGCAACTCAACACCTTATTTTTTCCTTATTTTTTCTGAAATATTATATTATTTTATCTAAAATTATAAAATATGGAAAAATTACGAAATAATTTTTAAAAATTGTGATTTAAAAAAAAATTTTTTAGTATTAATTCCATTCCATTTTTGTTTAAAAAATAATTTTTTAAATGAAAATCTAACTATATGTTTAAAAATTGATTTATTCTGTTGTAGATTCGATTGTGTGTGTGTTTTTTAAATTTTTCATTTTAAAATTCAATTCTTCCATCGAAAACGAAACTTTTTTCAAATTAAAATTTTTTAAAACAACTATTTTGGTTGATGATTTAACTGTTTTGTTAAAAATTCGATTTTTGTTGTTGTTGAAAAAACATTTTCTTATACTAAAAATTTAATTTGATCATTTTTGGTTGAATTTTTTTTGGTAGGAAATTGATCTTTCTCAGTCAAAAATTCTTTTTTTTTTTTTTGGTAGAAAATTATTCTCCTTGTTAAAAATTCATCTATTTTAATCAAGAATTCATTTGTTTGCATGAAAATGCATTTTTTGCTGTCACTGCTTTTACTTTGGTATAAAATGGTTAAAAGTTCATCTATTTTTGTGTAAATTAAACTACTTTGCTGAAAAATTGTTGGCTGTAATTTAATTTTTTAAATTGATAATGTAACCGTTTTTGATTGAAAATTTATCTGTTTTGTTAACAAAATTTTTTGTTATTTCAAAAGTGAAACATCTTAATATAATTTGAAAATTAATTGCTTTCGTTGAAAATTCTATTTTTTGTCTCAAAATTTAACTAGCCATTTTTGATCGAATTCTTACTTTTTTTAGTTTAAAATTCGATTTTATAGATGAAAATTGAACAATTATGTTGACACTTTTTTTTTCTTGAAAAATTTTCTTTTTAGTTGTAAATTTATCTTTTTTGTTGGTCCATTGTTTACTAAAAATATAACTAAGGCATGCAGCACTAAATTTCAAACATTTTGGACCCAGAAGTCTTGTCTCCCATATCTATTTACATAAAGTCAATTATATTTTTCTCTTCGCAATAAGCCTAATGGTTCTAAGGTAACTCGGGATTTCAAAACCTGAATAAATTTGAGGAGCAGCATTTAACTCAGGAGAGCTCGGGTTCTTGCTCGTGCATTTTCGGCTTCACACGAGGCTGGGCCTTGCAGCCTTTAACAGAGGGGACTCACCGACACGCTACGTTTGAATGTTTTGCTGATTGATGGGAGAATGGTGCGGCCGAAAAATCCCACGTTCTGGAGACACTGCACGGCTGACCGTACACCTGCTGTGTTTACTGAGACTGTATATGAATCCGTGGCTGCAGTGACGTGGATATCGGCAGTAGCAGCGTTAGGTGTTTTGCTCTCAGACATGGTATCGTGTATGCCCGGCAATAAACGTTGAATAGAGAAAAATTAATATTTTCAGATTTCAGCGTAAAAGTGAAGATTAATCTATTATTTTGAATACGCGATTTTTCCGTCTGTCTAAAATGTCATTATAAGAATAGGATATCTCAGAAACTAATTTACGTATACCGGCTGCCGCATAGTTTCCTATTCCCCAAAACAGAACGTGTTTTCAATATATTTAATTCCTTGTAATTGTACCGACAGATACACCTCACAGATATGTTTTCTATTCCCCAAAAGTGTTCGTATTTTGATATTATTAAATTCCTTCTAGTAAGTTCACAAAATATGTGTAAGAAATTGTTTTAATTTCTTCATGTGGAATTTAAGTTTTGAAAATATAATCTTAATCAATTCAAGTCCGCCTCTCTAGATTTGAAAATATTTTAATCTACACATTTAAATATAATTCTTTAAAGAATTTTTTAACAAATTTAAATAAATTATTAAAATATATAAACAAATATAAATTTGAATATTTTTCTAATTTAAAAGTTATAAAAATGTTTAATAATGAAAAATAGGTTGAATAAATGATTTCGTTAAATTTTACTAATTAGATTGTGAGGAATAGGATTTGCACTTTTTCTGTTCCCATTAGGGGATTTTTAGGCGGAGAAAAATCACGTTTTCATAGGAATACAAATTCCTAATTTCTCTGAATTCAACGCTTATTACTGGGTGGTCTCACGATTGAACTAGACTGAATGCTGAGTAGAGCTCTCACCCGCTTTTATTCATCCTTGGACCTTTGTTTCTCCCCACCATATGTGACGATGACGCATACCGGATAAACCGGTTTCTCCCTCTGCTCGAAAGAATTATCGAGGGGGAATTTTATATACTTGTCACAAAAGTCGTAAAAAGAATCGGGTGCTCTGTGAAGTTTATTTATTCCAGGAAAACCAAAAAATTTTTAAAAGGTTTCTTAATTCTTTGTAAAGTACCTGAGTTCGCTCTTCTTAAGCGCAAAGGAACAGTTTAACTGTCGCTAAAGGGTAAATTTTTGTACTTCTTAGGAGAAGAGTATATTTGAAAATGTAATGAATAATCAAGCATGTCTACGACGAAAAAAAGTTTTCTTCAAAGATGCAGGAGCCAGTCATAAATTAGAAAGTCGAAGAGCTAAGAGCTAAGAGCATGCGTACTGGAAGGAAAACCTTTTTTCCGAAGAATCTCGTCCAGTAAAACATTGGTCGTAACTCTTTTTCTTTATCCTGCCTGCAATGCCCTCCGAAACCGGTGACATGTATTACTAAGCGTAACGAATATTTAAAAGGTTTTCGAATTTACATGGTTCAGTAAAATATTGGCATAATTTCTTTTTCCTGCAGCGAGGTTTGAGTTTTAAAGGTAACGGAAATTTTTTATACTTGGTCTTAATTTTGTTTCTTTATCTAGATACAGAATAACCCAATTGATTGTAAAGTGAAAATCAGCGTGTCCTTGTAAGAACTTGGCGACGAACCACTTCGAACCCTATCACGGTATTCGACATTCAAAGTTGCGACTAGGTGTACCTGTGGATTCGGTGAATCTTTACGATTTTGACAGGCTTTTTTCACAATTTCTTGAAAATTCTACTCATGTGAAGGGGTCTGGAATTTTTAAGAAGAATGGGTGTGGGTAACTGGGTAGGAATGTATTTTCTTTTTCCATGAATACTGGTGATCATCGCGTAGATGGTCAGTTTTGTCTCATGATGTTACACTCGAAGGAGCTCCGCACCGTGCTGGAACTTGTGTCGTAAAAGTTAGAGAAACGCGAGTTATTACAAATATTAAAATATATATTTAAAAAATGCAGTGTTAGTAAAGTGTCCAAGTGTGCGTTGTTTATGGAGAATAGGGACTCTCTGCGCATAGCGCAGAGATGTCTTATAAATAAATTCACGCAGGAAGATGCGAGAATTCTTGAAAAAATAAATGGTAAGAATTTATTCATAAAAAAATATTTTTGTAAAAGTGAAGTGCAGTGTATTTTTTTATTTGTATACGTAATTGTTTTGTGTTGTGCAGCCCGAAATTTTAACAGGTATAATCGCATCGATGAATACGATCGGATTTTATCTGACGATTCCAATAACGAAAATGATCACGTCCTAACATATTTATCATCGGAATCCAGTGAATCAGATGCCGATTCAGAGGCGAGCACTGTTCAAATTGAAGAGCACAGTCAAGCCACTGACGGGGAACATTCGCCTGATTTGAATAGCAGAGATGACGGTGAGGCCGATGTGATGGATGGCGATAATAATGATAACAAGAACGCAAATGAGGATGTGAAAGATAATTACGATGAGGATGGCTGCCAGATGACTGGAGAGGCACGTATGAGGAAAAATTATCTGGATGTGAATGGTAAGTTTGAGAAGGTTTACAATCTTTTTTTAAATGTTGCATTCATTCCTCAGTTTATTATTATTATTATTATTATTATTATTAAAAGACAAATTTAAGTTTAGTGCTTTTGCCAAAAGTTTTAAAATTACGAGAATGGGTTGTTTTATATTTTCAAATATGTTTTTCGCCTATTTAAATTAAAGCAGACTGAAAACAAATATATTTACGAAAGGAAAAATATTTTCATATAAATCTGAATATTTTTTCAAAGTTTGAAAAGTATTTATTTGACGGATCACTGCTTTTCATTATTAAAAAAACATGGTTTTGCTTTAGTTTGTTCCAGTTTTTGTTTTTCCTTTTTTTCCAAGAATCACAATTTTAATGGAATAACTTTTTCCTTTACAGAAGATGGCGATGAGGAAAACAGTGTGCAGGCGCAAATTACACCTGATCATGTTGAAATTAAAATGGAAGCGGACGACAGTGAAGAAGGTAATTATGACTTATAAATTTGTCCTTGTTTTTAAAACGATGTTCGTACAGCATTAAAAATTATTTTTCTAATTTTTGCACATCTTTTATAGAAAACGAAATGGAAGAAGAAACAGAAGAAGAGGTGAATGAAGATGATGAGGAATCGTATGGAGAAGATATTGATGTTGAGACATGTGAGGATGAGGATGCGGAGGAGATTGACGTTGAGGCTTGCGAGCAGAACGAGATAGAGATGGATGAGAGGAGTGCAACCATGGACGAGATTTACCACTCACAACTGCGATGGCATCAGCAGATGCAACAGCAGAATTTATTGGATTATCAGCTGCAGCAGAGACAATTAATCGAAAACCAGATACTCAATGAGTTCCATCAGCAGCAATTTTTATATCCAGAGTCGTTAGATCAGTATATAAAAATTGGCGGTGCACTAACAGGTAGGAGAGAGAGCTTTTTTGATATTAAATGGGATAGGCCTCTCTATTTTGAAAAATTCGTAACGAATGGTCGTGAAATTTTGATTCAGGTAGTGGAGCCTTTAGAGGCTGATAATGTTATCGATTATTAAAAAAAGCGTTTACCGCTATTTTTAAATACTTGATGAATTTTATCGACAGTTCTGATGATTATCTTAGTATAAACATTAACTTTGACTTTTTTACTAAAGGAGCTGGTGGTTTTCCCTTTCGCCCAGCACGTGATTTAAGTTTCGATGTCCTTTGGGACCTTATTTTTAAAATCATACAAAGTAATGAAGAGTTCAAAATATATACTATAAATCCTTTATTATTACTTTAAATAAAGTGAAAGGTATACGTGGCGCTTGTCGAAAGGCACTGACACACGAGGATATTAAAAAAGGATCAATTTTTGAAAATCAAAAACAGTGATAATCTATGTCTTCCGCGTTCTATTGTGACTGCATGTCTATACAAAGACCGGGGTACAATTCGCAGCGGGTTGTTACATAAAAAATGGGAAAGAGTCAGATTAACGAAGGGAAAAGTACAGCGTGAACTAGCTACTGAGCTAGTTCGTAAATCGGATGTGACGATCCCTGAATCCGGTTGCGGTAAATTTGAATTGACTATTATTCAAAATTACCTCCTGCATGAGAGAATCGCGATAGTTATTTTTGATTTTAGTAATTTTGGCATGGGTAAGGCTCCAGCACTTTATGACGGTACCACGTTGATTTCAGATATAGGGAAAACGGTACGATATAGTGTATACATAATTTTTTATCAAAATAAGAATCACTTTGAGCCAATTTTATGTTTAAAAGCAGCCGCGGGTAACCAAGAATTTTGCATCCCATGCAATATGAGTTTTGCCAATCCAGCCAGTCATCAATGTACAAATAAATGTAGCTCGTGTTTGTCATTACCCCCTTGCAAATCTATGGAAGAAATAGTAAAGAAAAATACACATATAATCAAATGCAATTGATGTAATCGCTTTTTCTTCAATAGTAGCTGTCTACGCAAGCATAGTGTAAAAGGTTCCTATTCCGGTGGAACAAGCGTATGTGCTGCTTTACAGATTTGTAAAACATTTTTGAGAGTGATAAATTTTTATAAAACTAAAGAACATCAATGCGGGACATTTTACTGCAAAAATTGTAAATGCATACGTCATTATAACCACAAATGTTACATGGCCCCGGTTAAGGAGCGTCTCTCTAATTCCTCGAAGCGAATCAGATTTGTATTTCATGATTTACAAACACATCAAATGAAAACGCTTCCCGGGGATAATTCGGTAAACATACATGAGCCGAATCTCTGTGTAGTTCAGAAAGTCTTGCTCTGAGCGATGTGACAATACTTCGTCGCGCCTGTCTCGCATACAAAACAATTTTTAAAAAATGTGATAATGTGTATCCTTTTGCTGAATGCACTACCATTGGGAGCCTACCAGGGGGAGCGCTAGTTGACGGGTACTATATAGATGGTGATGAAAACCGTCATGTTTTGATGTTTCATGACTGGTTTTGGCATGGTTGTGTAGATTGTTATAAGTTAAATCGCGATGAGAAATTAACATCCGGGAATGAAATTGATGTGAGTTATGAGAACACTCGCGCCACGAGTGAAAACATTCGAATAGCCGGTTACGTACTAACCGAAAGATGGGAGTGTAAATATGATAAATTAAAGAAAAATTCACCCGGTATAAATAAGTATTTTTAAAATCATCCCTTACTCCACCAGGATGCGTTAAATCCACGTGGAGCGTTTTTCAGAGAACGTACAGGAAATACAGTGTGTTATTATAAAATTGAAAATAATGAAAAACTCCCATACATTGATGTTTGCTCTTTATATCCATTTATTTCGAAAATAGGGGAATTTCTTGTAGGTCACCCGAAAATTTTTGCTGACGATGAGGAGTGTAAAGGTCTGGCTGGTCCAAATTACATGAATTTGCATCAGATTGACGGATTGATCAAATTCCGCGTGCTTCCTCCACGACATTTATTTCATCCCATGCTGCCTGTCCGAATGCATGAGAAACTCATGTTCCCATTTTGTCACGCGTGTTGTGCGTCTATGAATCAACCTGAATGCACTTATTACGATACGAAGCGTGAGCTGGAGGGAAGCTGGTTTTTGATAAGCTGAAAAAGCCATGGAGTTAAATTATAGAGTAACACGTATTTTAGAGATATGGAAATATCAGGTTACGCAATACCATCCAAAAACACGTACAGGTGTGCTATTCGCGGATTATATAAATACCTTTTTAAAAATTAAACAGGAGGCTAGTGGCTGGCCGAGCGAATGCGTTGACGAGGAGTCAAAAAAAGATTATCTTCGTGAGCATGATAAGATTGAGGGAATAGAGTTAGATCCTGAACAGATTTTAAAAAACTCTGGTTTACGTTCCGCTGCAAAACTTTGTCTCAACTCTTTTTGGGGTAAATTTGGACAAAGCGAGAATTTACCTGTATCAATTAGATCGACGAGTTTTGTACTACGATACAGACTTCCATTTACATATGTCATGAAAATGTACCAGAGTACAATCCGCCCATGGGTCAATTACTGGATCAGATGAAGGATGAGTTGGAAGTTTACGGTAAGGGGATCTATATCGATACTTTTGCATCTGGTGGTCATACATTTTACGCGTACAACGTAACCCCTCCAAAAGGAAAATCTCATCAAGTTTGTAAAATGAAGGGGATAACTCTAAATTACAAAAATTTACAAGTTTTCAATTTTGAAACCGTTCGAGGTATGGTAGTTAGAAATGCTCCTCCTATTTAATTCTCATTCAGAGCAAATCGCCGAATGAAATTTCACGATGTGATAACTAGGACGGAGAAAAAACATGTGAACCGGTGAATAGTGAAAGAAGATTCCTCGAGAATTACGAGTCTTTACCATATGGTTATATCGAAGAGGGCCAAAAGAAGAAAAATTCAGAGTATTTTGACTTGATTAGCTTGTTTTTCTGTAGGAAATGACATTCAAAACTATGTTTAAAATCTCTCTCTCTCTCTATCTCTCTCTTCACCTACATGCGTAATGCGAAGATGGGTTCATGACTTCAGCTGGAAGAACATGTATGTATATTTGAATAATCAGTTGTTAAAACATGAAATTGTATAATTACCACTTTTTCTTATTTCAGTTAACTGGGATGTGTATGAGCAAACATTTGCCACGTAGCTGTGCAGCCTGTGACTACTATACGCCCCTCCACAAGTATTACATGCATTACAACATGTCCTGCGGCAATACCAATTGCACAGGCTCTGATAATACGGCCACTTTCAGCTGACAATCAGCCAATAGAGTGCCTATGGCAAATGGCCTTTACGGATGAGGACAGACCGCCTCTGGTTTTTTACTGAGGCTATTTTTGTACATAACTTCCATAAATAGTGTGAAATAAGTATTATTATTCTTTTATAAATTGTTTTAATTATTAAAAAAAATTAAAGTATTAACAATTTTTTGCTATTTAACCCTTAGAATTTGTAAATCACATTACATTTTTTTAATCAAAAACATAAATTGGAAGTAGTTTCAACAGGAATAAAATAAAATATTTGTAATGAAAGCAGCAGCAGTAGAATCAGGCTATCTGGCGGGCGCGGACCGCAGGTGCTGAAAATTAGCTTATATCAGCGCCACCGCATCGCGGCGGCCATGGTCGTAAGCTCATTACCCTGGTTGATCTTTTCACCAAGGGAAGTCATCACAAAAATTTAATTCTGATCTTTATATCACAAAATATTTTTGACCAAGGGCATGGTCAGCAAGATATTTTCTCAAACGCTAATTATATTGTAGTATGTAAAAAGCCAAGAGACCGAGCACAAATTCAACATCTCGCTAGACAGGTATACCCTGAAAATAAACTATTTCTACAGGAAGCTTTTCACGACGCAACCTCTAGACCCCACGACGACTTTGTTATGGATTTAAAACAATCTACTGCTGACAACTTTAGATTTATAACTTGTATATTTCCGACAGATTCATATCAATACGTTTACGTACCAGCAACGAGTATAAAAGCAAGCACATCAAGCACTCTAGTGCCAGTTGTACGTTTGTCATGATGACGCATGCACGAAAATCCATCGGAAAGAAGAATGTTAAAAAGTTACACGCTCTCTAGCGTCTGGATACAGATGAGCGATGCGCTGTTTTAAAAAAAGCTAACCCACAACTCGTTAAAAGTATCTGTGAATGTGCATTGAATATTTTGGATGAAAATGTTTCTCTAAAACAAACTGATAAGCGCAAATTGAAAAAACATAGATATGCATTAAGAAAACCAGTGTCACCACGCGGTTTGTGAAACAGTAAAAAACGCTTTATCGTGCAAAAAGGAGAGGGATTTTTACCGCTTTTCCTAGCACCAGTCTTTGGTACCCTCTTTTCAAACCTGTTTCCATCTTCGTAATTATTTACCATATTTACTCAAATGGAAGATGCTAAGAAAATGTTACTAGTACCGAGTGATTGTGTCCAGCAAATGAAGCTCCAGTCGTACCCACAACAACAACAACAATTCCCCAATTTTGTTAACTCAAAAACACCTGGAAATGCAATTTCCAGACTCGACGATGAGATGAGTAAAATTTTATACTCTCCATTATACACTGATGATCGTGATAAGTGGAAATTATATCAGCAGGTTTTACAAAGGTTTTCGTTGTTTACCGATGAAGCGAAAAATTTAATTTGAAAAAAGAAGGAGATGAAGGATGCTCTTGATGAAAAATTAAACATTGCTCAAAATGAAATGACGAGTCCGAATGAAGACAACGATGATTTAACTCTACCCATCTCAGATATTATTGCCTCTGTCCCAAAAACTTATAGGGAGAGGAGTGAATATTTGCTTAAAAGATTACAAGCACCAGAGGTAAAAAATATAATAAAATTAGATAAACAGGCTGTTGTATTTATCGACGGAGAACGTGTCAAGAAATCAAATATTTCAGATTTAGTGAACGATGCTATTAGGTATAGGGAATCAGTTGTTGTGCCAGGAAGGCATCAGTTTGCAAAGTTTCTCCAAGGTGTTAAGACACCAAAAGAAATTGTGGACAATAGTGAGTACTGTATATCAAAATCACATGAATCTGTAGCAAGGTTATTAAGCAATTCGCATAAAAGTTCTACGCCGCAAAAATCTAGAAAACTTAATGAGGAAGATGCGGATAAAACTATAGAATATCAGTCTCACTTGAGCGATGACGAGAACTGGGAGAGTACCAACCACTCAGAAGCTGCAGATAACGATGATGATACTATTAAAAGTAATAAAAAACGACGTACCTGGCTGAATTTCAATTTTAAAAAAATAAAAAATAGGAAGACATATATTATGACCCTTCACATGAGGCTTCTTACGCAGGAGTAGAAAAGATTGACAAGTCTACATGGAGAATTATTCCGCGTAAGCAAGTAATTGACTGCTTAAAGAGTCAAGATGCATACAATCTCCATCGACCTATTAGATGTTAATTGGCCTAGCAGACTTGAGATCTTTAAAAAGCTACAATGATGATTTTTTTATCAACTGGTTCTCATTGACATTTTGAGCAAGTTTGTCTGGGTTGAACCACTTCAAAGTGAAACTGCACCTGAGGTTAAATAAGCATTTGGACGAATTTATTAGAGAACCGGTGGTAGAACACCAGTGTATCTACAGAGTGATAAAGGAAAGCAATTTATTGTTAAAGTTTTTCAAAAATAAATCAAAAGGCCGCCATTGTTAAACAATTCAACCGTACTCGCAAGGAACGCATGTGTTGGTACTTTACACACCGTAATACTCATCGATATATTGATATTCTCCAACCAATTGTACATGCATACAATAATGCTCGTCATTCAAGCACACGTATGGCGCCATCCATAGTAAATCTCCAAAATGCTGCTGTAGCTTGTGCAAATATACAATGACGATTTGCAAGAGCAGCCGGCCTTAAAAAAGTACCTACATACAGTGTGGATGATGCTGTACACATCAGTCGTGCTAGAGACATCTTTGTAAAAGGATATGAAGCTGGCTGGACAGAGGAGCTATTTGTTATTGAAAAGGTTATCACCTGGAGAACACATGCACCTATCTCATACGAATTGAAAGATTTAGCTGGAGAGGATATTGATGGAATTTTCTACGAACAAGAATTTGTAAAAGGATATGAAGCTGGCTGGACAATGGAGCTGTTTGTTATTGAAAAGGTTATCACCTGGAGAACACATGCACCTATCTCATACGAATTGAAAGATTTAGCTGGAGAGGATATTGATGGAATTTTCTACGAACAAGAATTGGCTGATGTTGAAAATAAGGACGTAGAAAATGACAAATTCACTGTTGAAGCGGTAATACAAACAGAGTGTCGCGGAGCTAAGAAACAGCTTCTTGTAAAGTGAGATGGGTAACCTGACAAATTCAACTCGTGGATACCAGCTACAGAGCTAAACACTCTACAATGAATGACGAAGATCAGTTTTATCTCAGTTTATCAAGTGACAGCAGTATAAAGTATTTTTCACCAAGTACAATCACCCAGTCTATCACTGAACTTCCACATGAAATTCGACTTCATGGTCGCCGGGTGGTGAGACTCACAGAGATACAGTTTCCAGGATAATTTCTTCATGTGAGAGGTGAATCCAGCATAGAAAACCGTATCTCAGTTGTACCAAAACCAATTGTAGAGAAATAGGTCTCATTGAAAAATTTACTATTGAAAGTGTTCGAGTAAACGAGTCTGGTCATGTCTATTTATCCATATCTGAAGATTCCGACAAACCACGCGACAATAATACCATTTCAGCTGATGAAGGTTTTAAATTGGAACTGTTCAAAGGAAAGCGGAAACGCCTTATTACTTCATTTTTTCCACCGGGAGTTTACTCACAAATGGATGACCTCATATATGCTATAATAGGGTGGCTCTTATTAACTTTTTGAAACAAAAGTTTTTGCGATTTTTTTAACGCTACCCCCAGTTTGATTCCATTTTATGTAGAAATAATTCGTGTAAAATTTGAAATTAATCGAACAAAGGAGAATGGTGCCCTAGGGCCCTTGAAAAAAAACCGTTAAAATCAATTTCATTTGTTTATTTTGCAAAATATTAATTATATGCGAAAAAGCTTGATACGAAAGTTGTAGATCTATTAAAAATATATATATTTTTGTCCACAACTTTTTCCTCTATGACTGCCTGTTTTCGAAAAAAATGCGAAAAAGTATGCCACGAATAAAGCTACTGCAAGTACTCTAGTAGAGGATAGCCTAGGAGTCTTCCATAAAGCACGTACCACTTTTTTGACTTTATTCTATCTGTGTCCTTCCCTGTTTCCTGAGTATTCTTGTTCAAGCGCTACCAAGAGGTACCAATACTAATGTAGTAATGTAGTTGTACGGAGCAAATGCTCTTCTAAAATCTAAAGGACCCATGATCCCAGCCCACAGTCAAACACCCAGCCACATACCTGACGCAGTTCTCTTTCGGATATCAGACAAGTCAAAACAAATTTTCATGTCATAATATCTTCTGCCCGTGTAGTACGTGAAAAAATTCATTTACTTGAATATTACTGGAATAAAATAAGTGGAAATAAATTGCTATCAAATAAAGACGTTTTAAGTAGATTATTTTTCAATCTTCGTGTGGTGAAGTTAAGTTTACGCGAAAATGCCAGACTAGCATTGCAGGAGGTTAATATTTTTTGGGAAAAAGCATGAATTCCAACTTAGGAAATAAGGAACTGCAATTCAAAAGTAGAATCTTTGTACCAAGAATGGAGGCAATTACAAAAGCACTCTGGGAGAACATCGGAGGATCATAAGAAAAAAGAAGAAAATTTCAAATCGAAGATCGAGGATCTTTTCGACATGGCAAACGCTAATGCTTTGGAAAATATGACTATAGAAGAAGATAAGCATTTTTTAATTAATCCAAGTTTAAAGGGTCGACAAGGATTCATGTTCGGAGTCGATTAAAAGGAAGTTAAAAGAGAAAGAAAAATTGCAGAACAAGAAGAGATAAGTTACTGACAGATTTAACAGGTTAGGAGACCGTTTATCGACTTCCTATGATTTTTTCGAATGGCGATGCTGAACAACTTCTTGGAGTACCTGTACTGTAATCTGGGATTGGAAAAGATCAGGCGCCTGCTGTTTGTGAAATTCTTGTTAAGTGGAGTCTCCAAGATTGTGTTAAAGCATTAGTTTTCGATACAACAGCATCGAATGTTGGGAGTTATAGAGGTGCGTGCGTTTCGATAGAAACTTATTAGAAAAAGATCTTTTGTACTTTGCTAGTAGACATCATATGTATGAAATTATTCTTAGAAGCGTTTTCGAGGAACAGATTGGTAAAACTACAAGTCCGATTGTATTGATGTTTAAAGTTTTTTAAAAAGCTTGGCCTCGAATCAATGCTAATAATTTCCAATTAAAGGTTGAAAACAAAAAGGTCAAAGGACACTTCAATAAAGGCGACGTATCTCGAATCCTTAATTTTTTTGAAAATACTTTGAAGAAACAGCAGCCTAGAAAGCATTATAGGGAATTTTCGGAATTATTAATAATGTTCTTTGGCGAAGTACCACCTCGTGGAGTATTTTGCCGTATTCCGGGGGCTATCGATCATGCGAGGTGGATGGCAAAAGCTACTTATTGCTTGAAAATTTTTTCTCTTTTGTCGTTAATTTGTATTAACTCTAGAAAAAGATAATGCGATCTGCGATATTTGTATTTTTATTGTTCGTGTGTACGTCGAAGCATGGTTTTGTGGGCCTTCTGCTGCTCAAGCACCTTATCTGAATTTCAGGGTTTTGTCAAAAGTTTATGAATATCAGGGTGGCCCAAAAAATCACATTTGAGAAATTTTAACGGGCTTGTTGGCCAAATCGTTCTTGCAGGCAAATAAATGTATGCCTATTTTTTTATTTTCAAAACAAAATATTTGTAGAACTCGCTCTGAGGCTTCAAAGTTTCCTGATTTGAAGTAAAGAAATCCTTACACCAGCTACAGGTTTAACCCAGACTGTAGCTATAGATTTATTAACTTATTATTACTCGACCATTCAACTCATTGTCAGTCACCGCAGCTTGGGATGACAGCAAATACGGTGTACAATGAGCGGACCGACCGAGGGTCAACTTTTTTTGCAGCTGTCCACCTGAAGTTCCTTCAGCCGGTGTTCAAGTTAAATGCGTCATTTTTCATAAGCTTTTCTTACACTTTACTCAATTTAAATTATACTTTTAATCATTTTTTTTAGAAATCTATTCTCAATAGTCTAAAGAATGTCTTTTCAAAATGTCAAGTTACACAAGTATATCTGAGAGTCACAATGAGCCTCCAAAAATTGCCATTTTATGCCATTTTTGATATGACTAAAACTTTTGCATAATATTTCTGAGATGTAAAATGGCGATAAATGTAATTGTCATTGATAAGTGAACTAGTATATTAAATATCAAATAAATTGGCTTATAATTTCCTGTCCAAAATCGAAGAAATAAAAATTGGAAAGATTTTACATGTTAAACTCCATAAGATATAAAAATGGCCAGAGCGAGTTCTAAAAATATTTTTTTTCGAAAATAAAATAATAAGCATACATTTATTTGCCTACTAGAACGATTTGGCCAACAAGCCCGTTAAAATTTCTCAAATGTGATTTTTTGGGCCACCCTAATGAATATCAAGCTGTCGATCCCGGTATCTCTCGTGTTGCATTAAAAAAACTAATGAATCATTTATGGTATTCAAGCTCTGAAACTGTCGAATTAGCTTTCTTTGATCCGAAATTGTCATCAGAATCGAACATCAAAATCGTCAATGCTTTGAAAAGCGAAAAAGAAAAATTAAATGAAAATTTGAAGCGATTACAAGTACAAATCGATGAAATCCCAGAAATTATTAAAAATGGAATTAAGCAATCCATTTCCGCCGACACTAAACGATTTTCCGAAAGATTTAACTTGAATGATGAACTTCTTAGGACAGAACCGTCGACGTGGCCTAAAAATGAACGTTTTGTTAAAGGACTTGAATTAATAAATAAGTTGAAATTTATAAATGTTTCGGCTGAGAGTGTCGTTAAGCTCATGAGAAAGTATAATAAATTATTCACGAAAAACGAGCAACAGAAACAGTATGTGCCTCAGATTGTGAGTAATTATCGCCGAAAGTTTCCAGGTTATAAAAAAGATTATTTGCCTATGAGTTAATATTTGTAGTAAAAACCGCATTTTTCTCGAAATCGATTAGTCATAGGAGAAAAAGTTGTAGGACAAAATATGTACATTTTCAATAGATCTACAACTTTGATATTAACCGTTTTCGCATATAATTAATATTTTGCAAAATAAACAAATAAAATTGATTTTTTTAATAGTTTTGTGTTTTTCAAGGACCGAGGGGCACCCTTTTGCTTAATATGATTAAGCTCAAATTTTACACAAATTATTTCTACATAAAATGGAAGCAAAATAGGGGGGGGGGGGTAGCGTAAAGAAAATTTAAACTTTGAAGATAAGAGCCACCTTAATGATATAAATAATACTCCCGAAATAAATAAGCATGTAGTTGTTAAACAAGAAAAGAGAAACAATCATTATATAACGCTGGAAAAGATATGTAAAGAGAATCGCCAGATTACGGGTCTTCAATTTCTTCTAATTACTAAGTACCAATTGAGCTTGGCACGTCAACTGTGACACTTCGTTTAAAACGGATTGCGTAAACATGAGCCATTGCACAGATTACTATACATCTTAATTCGGAGGTGAAGGCATTTTCAAAATTTACATTGGCTCTCCGTATCAGAGAGGACATGGTATAAGGTAGCTTTCTAGGTGGCCTGTTTCGACGATCTTTACCATTTCTCACACGTGGGGCAAGAATAGTTGGAAAAGAAGCACTTCACCATGGAATGAATGGTCTTGATGATGTGGAACTTAATATACCATTGAAAAATGCTTTGAAAACACGACTCAATGAGGCTGGAGAGGAGTTAAAGAGGCGAGCCATGGAAAAAGTGAAAAGCCTAATGAACGGATCGGGATTTAAATTGACCGGGAAGAGGAATCATCTTCAGTAGTTAAGCGTTCGCAGCGTGTTGAACATCGCGGGAAAACCTCGTAGTATGTTCCAGGTCTTGGGGATGAGTACATTGATCTTGCACATACACTTCTAAATGTGAGAGTAAAATGAATTACTACTAAAAAAACTGCAGAAAATACTTCGAGTGTAAAATCCGTTGGTCCTTTCAACAATTTACTGCATTCCACGTTTAACCAGTTGGATTATACTTTATCCAGAAGCCTGTCTCGCCATCAAATAATGCATATTCAAACAGAGCGTATATTGAATCTCTGCTCAACTATCGGCCAGTTGCGAAAAAAAGTCATCTCACATCAGCATTATGGCTTGACGATATAGCAGGTAAAATGGATGACCTCACAACGCAAAACCAGGTTCTCCTCGATCGACGACTTATACTAGGTGAAGGAGGAAAAATTGATTTGATTGGTCATTTGCACAGTGATCTTTTTAATCAGGATAAGTTTCTCTTGAATGGTCTTGGACTTAGAGTTCGACTGGTGCCTTCTAAGGATGCTTTTTGTCTTATGGATCCTACTAAACGGGCTCATCTCCACATTAAAGAAGCATATCTTCTTATTCGGCCTGCAAAAATCAGCCCTAGAATTCTGTTTGAACACGCAAAAGCTCTTTCTCAAGGTCTAAAGCTCTTTCTCAAGTACCCACTCACCAGAGTAAAGTAATGTAAAGGACCGGCTGCAATAGCAGTCAACACTGATGACCATACACAGCTTGGTTCCCACTGGGTCGGAATCCATATAGACGGAACCGAAAGAGGAACCTACTAGGCAGTCTGAGAAGTACCTGAAAATTCTAAGAGATGGCATTAGTATTCACTAATGTGAACCATTTTCGTCGAACTTGATCCTTTAAATGACGCCTGTCAAAACTTCAGCCATTTATGTTTACGCATTTACAAGTTACAGCACTGAGAAGCGACCAACCTCCGAGTTCTTTTTAATATGGAAAAATCTGACTTTCGAGTTTTAATCAAACACTCCTATCTTCGCAAGAAAACGATATCCGAGACCAAGGACAAGCTGGATAAGTATTACCCGGACTCTGCACCGTCGATTGGAACGATTCATAAGTGGTTTGCCGAGTTTCGTTGTGGCCGTACGAGCACAGTTGATGCTGAACAATCTGGGCGCCCAAAAGAGGTCACTACACCGGAAAATGTCGAAAAAATCCATGATATGATGTTGAATGACCCCAAAGTGAAATTGAAAGAGGTAGCTAATGCAGTGGGCCAAAAACGAATTTGTGTGACAACTTCCCAGCAGAATTTGGCATTATTTGCGCGTAAGCCGACCGAGTTTTTGCGCCGATTCATAACCATGGATGAAACCTGGGTCCACTACTACACTCCTGAGTCAACGCAACAGGCAAAACAGTGGGTTCCACCGGGCCAAAGTGCTCCGAAGCGTCCAAAAATGCAACAATGGGTCTCGCTGTATCGACCTAAAAGGAGAGTATGTTGAAAAATAAAACCGACTTTGGCCAAAAAAACGTCTCCGTGTTTCATTTTTCAAGGACTTATCAGACTGCCTAATACTTTGACAGTTACAGGATACCGCCTCTTATTCCTCAACATCTTCATCGTCTACGTAGAAACTCCAGCCCCTACAGATGGAACACCAAACAACTACAGAGAATCTCTTCAGATGTATGTGGTCAGTTTTGTGCCATGTTTCTTCATCATATGTGTACTGGTGGTACTTTGCGTCATTTCAGTGTTATCACCGGTACACACAAGAAAAGTGGTGTGTCCGACAGACTACACTAGCATATCTATATGTTTTTGGCGTCGCTAAATTCGAATCTGGCGTCCAGATAACCAAATTGGCTCGTATTTTTCTGAAAAATGAAAAAATAGACGTAAAATTGACAAAAACAGCGATTTTTCAGATATATTTTTGCAAAAAACAATATATTTTCTCGCTCGGTGGACTTAACCAACATATTTATATGTCTTTTGGGTCGCTAAATTCGAATCTGAGGCCAAAGAACTAATTTGGCTCATACTTTTTCGAAAATCGCAAAAATAGACGTGAAATCGGTGAATACAGTGATTTTTATTGAATACTTTTGCAACAAACAAATTTTTCATGCACGGTGGTCTAAATCAGCATACTCTTATATTTTTGGGGTCGGTAAATCCGAATCCGGGGTTAAAATATCCCAGTTAGCTCATATTTCATAGAAAAATGCAAAAATAGAGGTAAAATCGAGGAAAACATCGGTTTTTCGAGCATATTTTTGCAAGAAAAATATCTTTATCCCCGGTGGACTTATCCAGCATATCCTTATATTTTTGGTGTCACTGATTCTGAATTTGGGTTTCAAATAACCCAGTTGATTCATATTTTATCGAAAAACGCAAAAATAGATGCAAAGTCGACGGAAACAGCGATTTTTCGTATATATTTTTGACAAAAAAAATATATTTTTTTTCATGACCGGTGGACTTAAACAGCATATCTATATGCTTTTTGGGTAGCTGAATCTGAATCTGTGAACAACTGTGAACAAAACAGATGACAGATCCCGCTCGAACTTCACGTCAAAAGAAATGACTATAAAACAAACAAATGAAAGATCGTACTCGAAATTCACATTAGTAAAGAGGACAGTGGTGACAATATCTTTAAGCGTGCTTCTTAATGTGACTGCAGCACAGTTTTAAAACCCATTATCAGTTTCTTTTTTTGTGTTTCTAAATCACTAGTTTACTTTACGATACTATACTTATACTATTATCATAAACTCCCAAATCAAAACAGACCATGTCTTCTAAGCGCTGTTTCAATTCCAATTTATCCACTTCCACTACAGCGCATAATTGTGTGGGTGATCTAAATTCATTTTGCTACATTGTAGAAATTTGAGGTTGTAGAAAATCGAAGAGTAATCAGCGATGACATAAAAACAAGTCATAAAAGCTATTTTGATATGAAAGTTCAAAACCAAAGTGAAAATTGGGTTTATCAAAAAATTTGCAGTGCTTTTTATAAGGCATTCAATCGATTGAAAGACAGAGAAGGAAATAAGAAAACCCTTACGATTCAAGAACCTACGATATGGAGGAAACCTCTTCGGAAAGAGGAATGCTACTTTTGTAAGACAAACCTGACAGGAATCGATAGAAAAAAATAGTGCTATCAAATATCCTGATGTACCTAGCGTCACTACATCTGTTGAAAATAACGATATTACAAAAAAACTCAAAAAATTTGTCACTTGACAGACACGCGACGGAAGCAGAAGAAAATAAAAGTACTGATGAAGATTTCGATGTTGATCGTGATGAAAGTGACATTTCAGATTATGGTAATGACGAGGATAATGATGAAAACAGCGATGTTAATACAGAAGTGTACATACCAGACAATGAAATGGATAAAGTTGCTAAGCTATTTACGCCTGAAGAATTAAATGATTTACCGCGAGATCTCTGTCTCCCTAAAGATGCTTCAGGGTATCTGGCTTCCACTTTGAAAAAGAATAACTTATTAGCTAAAGGAGTTAAATCAAGTTTCTACAGAACTAGGGAAAAAAAGTTTAGAAAGTTTTTTACTTCTGAAGAAAATGAAAATGGAAAATTAGTCTATTGTAAAAACATTGAGGAATTAATGGAAAAAATGAAACCTGGAATGTAAAGACCGGAAAATTGGCGTCTGTTCATTGACTCTTCTAAGCTCAGTCTAAAAATAGTGTTATTGCATAATACTAATGTTTACGCTCCAATTCCAATCGCACATTCTACGGAACTGAAAGAGCATTACAGTAACTTAAAATTTGTCCTGGAAAAAATCAATTACTCAACTTATAAGTGGAAAATTTGCGAGGATCTCAAAATTCTTGTAATCGTTTTAGGACAACAATCAGGATATACAAAAACACTTTGTTACTTGTACTTATGGGACAGTCGAGATCGCATTCGTCATTACAAAAAAAAAAGATGGCCAAAAAGAACATCGTTTGAGCAAGGACAAAAAAATATAATTGGAGATCTTCTAGTTGACCCAAAAGAAGTTTTGATTCCACCCCTTCATATAAAACTGAGTCTGGCACTGAAAAAGATGCCTGGCTTAGTATTAAAAATGTTGTAAAAAGCTTTTTAGGTAATAATAAAAGTCCAGACTATCAAAATGTGGTTTCAAAAATGGTAACAAACTTTGGTAAACTAGGCTGCCTTATGAATTTGAAGCTAAATTTTCTTCATTCGCATATAAATGAAAAATACAAAATAAAAGAACCCTATAAGCATGAGAGACAAGGGGACTCACGGTAATAAAGCACCCCAAAGGGAACACAATTTACTACGTCCACGTCGTTGTTCCTGGGTAACGCTAATAGTAAATAAAACTTATTTTCAAAAAATCCTACTATTGCCATGCAAGGAGACTAATACAAATTAAAAACCCCGAAACGTGAGACGCAAAGAAAATCTACAGTGAACGACAATCCCAGTAGAGGAATGTAAAGGTTTAAAGGTTTTCGTCGATCTTATGTCTAATTTTGCATTTTTCGATCAATTTTGAATTAACTGGGTTATTTTGACCCCGGATTCGCATTCAGCGACCCCAAAAAATTATCGATATGCTAGTCTTGTCTGTCGGACAGACCACTTTTTTTGTGTGCCGGTGTATTTTTACGGACAATCTATTAGATACTGATCGCATTGTGGTCAACTTTCACAAAAGACTTTTAGACAAGTATAAACTCAAATGGGTTAGAGCTCCAGACTCTTAACAAGACAGTAGATGTGTTTGCTCACTACAAAATAAAAATCGCTTTGAGTCGTGTGAACAATCATGCTCGTCGAAACTCGCTACTATGTACCTTTTG
>NC_046663.1:143124338-143132478 GCF_010883055.1 Belonocnema kinseyi
TGCTCAATTTCGTTCTCTTCTGTCTCGCTACTTTGACTTATCTATTACTCCAAATTCCCCATAGTACAGATTACCCCCACTCCAAATTCCCTATAGTACATATCACCCTCACTCCGAATTCCCCATAGTACAGATCCCCTCTCACTCCAAATTCCTAAAAGTACAGATCATCTGCCACTTCAAATTTCCCAAAATAGAGACCAACCCCTACTCCAAATTCCCCATAGTACAAACCACCTCCCACTCCAAATTCCCCAAAGTACAGATAATCCCCCACTCCAAATTCCCCATAGTACAGATCGCCTCCACTCCAAATTCCCCATAGTACAGACCAACCCCCACTCCAAATTCCCTATAATACAGATCACCCCCACTCCAAATTCCCCATAATACAGACCACCCGCCACTCCAGATTCCCTATAGTGGTCCTATTCTACTTAGGAGATTTCGGTGCCCCAATTTTCCGACTTAATTAGGTTTCTTTATTGGTTCCGATCTTGCCTCAAGCTCGGGGCAAAATGAGGATAAAGTGACTTTTTCATAAAACTCTTATTTAGTATCAATATTTTCAAATTACGCAAACATTTTTTCTTTTTCATAAGTGTGTTATTAGATACCCTAAATATCTATGTTGTATTCATGTCAGAATACCCTTTTTCAGCTGTTTTAAACGTTTCCTTGAAATTTTGTACTGCGCACATCATTTTCTTCGAGTATTTAGCATTTTAATATTTGAGATTGCGGAAACTCGTCTTCGGACTGAATAGCACATCGAAAATTTTCGTAACTAGCAAGTGAACGTTAAAGAAGTAAAATCGTTGAGAGATGCTGATTAACTTGCACGCACTTCCATTTCTTCGAGCTCATTTTCCGCGTCGAAGAATCGTCGAATGTGATCAAGAGCATTCTCTTCATCATTTTTTGTATAATCAACGGTTTTAGGAGAGTTGCTTTTTTCGCAGGTCCAGTCGACTGCTAAATGGACTGCAATTTAAGCCACACTTCACAAGATGTTACGCAGCTATTTATTTGTTTCAGCTCAGAGGAGCTGATGTAGAAAAATTAGATTTGGCTTTCAGGTCAGCGGCCATCAAAGTTTCTACAGCCCCTCAACGAAGTCTGAGTTAGGAGGTGATGATCTCCGTTCTCAGTGATTCGCTTGGCTTTGCGGTGCTTGTAACATAACCCCATGCATCATTTTTGATTAACGCAGCTTCCATCTGAAGCTTCCACGTGTCGTCATGGTCCTCACTTAGCAAGTCAATACGCGTGATAATCTTAATCCTCATTTTAACACAAAGATTAGCTTAACCTTTTCCTCTTACAACTAAGCATCCCTTGTCCGAGATCTACGACGCGAAGTTTACAGTCACATGGCAATTACTTTACGCTCGCTTCAAATGAGCTAATTCCAACACAATTCATTTCTGCGATCTTGGGCCCATAACATGTTAATGTAGAGAGTGAAACACAGTGAAACACGTATTGATAACTAAACAAACTAATAGTTTATGCAAGATTTAACGTAGAGCTCGACAATGATACGTTCAATACATTACCTCAATGTAAAATAAGCTGTAGACGCACATGGACGTATACGTGATCCAAAAGGGTCAGTACCCACGGTTGGATCAAGTTAGGGTGCAATCTTAAGAATGCATTTGATAATATTAGAAATTAGAAAAAAAGAATCTTACGTCGAAGGACGTATTGGCCACCAATAATGATGCGAAATAAATGCCTAGAAGCTCCAAGAATGAAGAAGAAGTTACACATAAAAATAGGATCCGTGACTAAAAGCCCAAACGACAAAACGCCCGCCCCATGAGAGTCGCGCTCCATGAAAAAGGCCCGCGAATCAGAGAGCAAGTAGAGACGTGCTCATACATCCATCCATTTCGATCAAGCGAGTCGCTCTCTGATTCTGCGTGCCATTACACGAAGCGTGACTCTCATTGGGCGGGCGCTTTGTCGTTCGGGCTTTTTGTCACGGCTGCAAAAAATAAAGTAAGATAGTGCATTTTGGTTTAATTTATATTTCAATTGAACTCTATCAATTTTATTTTAATTAAAGGATAATCACTTTTTTGTTCTATGTATTGCAAATAATGTTTTTTGTCTTTTGTTTAATGCAATGTTTTTTCCATTATTGCGAATTCAATTCTTTTTAGAAAATAAGTCATATATGGCTTGCCTACTGCTGTGTTTCAGGAACCACACACAGAAGAAAGAAATCAGAAACAAAAAGAACTAAAGAACGTCCATGAACCGTTAAAGCAAGGCAAAATTGAGATTACAAAGCTGAAGCTCACACTTGAGATTGAAGTTCAGCAAAAAACCGAGTTATTCCGTTTGAATGTTGAGTTGTAAAGGAAGGTCATAGGACCTTTCACAGATATGAACAGTAAGTATTTAACTGTAGGTAATAATTATTCAATAAAGAAAATCCGTAATTTGTTTCGCAATTCAAATATTAACACGTGCCACGGAGCACTTTAAAATCCCATTTAATTATCATGGCGAAATTTTGAATTTTCCAAAAATTGAACTCATGTTTCAGGGTTTCATCGAGACGTTCCAAGTTTGACTAATAACGTATTATTGTTAGTTTTTAGTAATGTCCGGTGTCTTTTTCATACAAATAATTACTAATGGACAATTTGAAAATTTAACATGACTTTTTAAACAGCCCTCAATTGTTTACACAAATGTATATTATTTAAACAATTATTTATTCACAAAAATGTAACAAATAATCGCATTTTATGATTGAAATGCAAAATTTTGTTATTTGTTGGAGAAGTAAATTTCTGTAATAACATAATGTAATTATTTTAATAATTATTTATCGTCTATTTTCAAAATTGCTAGACATTAAGCCAGACATATAAAATTTCTTTTTAAATTAGTATCATGTGCTATGTTTTTTTTTAATAATTACATAATTTTGATCAATTTATTTTAATCTTCAATAAGTTTTTATTTGTTTGAAAAATCTTTACTTGCTCAAGCATTTTTTTTATGACTAAAAAATGAAATAAAATAGGACACATATAATCATGTTTCTGACTGTATAGTGTATAGAAGGAATAAATTTACCACTTTTTTATTGTTTAAATAAATATAATTTGTTGAAATAATTATTTTGCAAAAATGCTTTAAAAATCGTAATTAATTGTATGTCTTCTATTTTATTTTAATTTTTTAGACATCGAAAAAAGTGCTTGAGAAAATAAAGATTAATTAAACAAATAGAAGTTTATTAAACATTAAAAGAAGTGTATCAAAATTATGTTATTATTCAACAAAACGTAGCATAGGATACTAATTCAAAAAGAAAGATGATATGCCTGGCTCAATTTTAAGCAATTTTGAAAATAGACCGCTGTAAAGAATGACAAAATATTGCATTTCAATCAGAAAATACGATATTTTTTACAATTTCTAGGAATAAATAATTGTTGAAATAGTTACAATTTGTTTAAACAATCCAAAATTGCTTAAAAAGTCGTGGTTAATTTTCAGATTGTCCATTTATAATTATTTGTATGAAAAAAACGACCAAAATATCCAAAAACTAACAATAATACGTAAAAATGTAGTTTTTTTACTTTTGTGTCATATTTGGGGTACTGAGGGGAAGGTGAGGGTGGGTTGGAAATGATAATTATCAGTATGGTTTTATTTCAAAGACAATCCTTTTGAATCCCTAAAAAACTTGGCACGTTTCGATGAAATCCTAGAATATGAGTTCAATTTTTCAAAAATAAAAAATTTGCCTATGCTAATCAAATGGAATTTTCAAGTGCCTGGTGGCACGTGTTAATATGGGAATTTCAAACAAAATTACGGATTTTGTTTCTGCGGAAATGGAAACTTTTGGGGAGGTGTCTTGCCCTCTAGAGTAAAATAAAATTTCCAATGCATTTTTCGAGCACCCTAGTGAACATAATTTGTAGAAAATCATTTAGCGAACCATGTATAATAATAATTAATGTTTTGTAGATTCACCTCTGTTGGAATGTCTGGATTAGGAAAATTGTCTACGACGCCATAAAAAGCTGGAGTAAAATAACTCTAGCGTTATTTATGAAGGAAATTGCCCTAGCTGTATTTGGAATAGAATCGTTGTTAAAAACTACAGTGACGGGTACAACTTCAAACAGAAAGACAAAAAATGCATTACGTAAAAATGCAGAGGATAGATTAGAAAAATTAGATCCTGTGAAAATATTTGCTATAACAGGTACGCTGTACTGACATTTTAAGTTCAATCTTTCTGACAAATTTATATTTTCAAGGATTTCAAAAACAATTTCAGTTTACAGATGATCTCATGTTCTATCTTTTCTTAAAATTATTAATTTCGAATTCATTTACAGATATAACGTACTTTTCGATGATAACCGAGAAAAAAAGGGATATCGCTACAGGTGAGAGGGAACGGTCAAAAGTTGCCACTTATATTTCACGCAAGATTAGCGAACTTAAACGAAGAAATTATAAGGTTCAAAGAAACGATAGAAGTTTCAGGTAATAACTTTTAAGAATGAACTTATTTTCCAGTAATATATAATAACTAGCTGCTATGTATCTATATTCAGAGTTTAATATATATTTATGTATCGATAAATTATTATGTTAGTGTTCATATATTAAAGAAAACAACTATTTTTGCGATCTGGGTATTGTCACAGCTAAAAAGCTTCCCCTACCAGAAAACGATGTAATAATTATTTGATTAAAATAATTATTTTGCACACAGAGAGGTAGCTGCCCTCCAAACCGAAAAAGAGGTGAACAAAAATAATTCGACTGTTATTGATGATGAGAATCGTAATCTTAAAAAAGTGCGGAAGTTGGAGGACAAAACATAGATGGTGATGAAGAAACCCTGATAGGTGAAGGAGAAAAACCGGAAGGTGAAGAAGAAGGCGCAGAAGATGACAAAGAAAAACAAAAAGGTAAGGAGACAATTGAGAGGGTGGAGGAGAAATTTTGGAAAGTCGAGGAGAAAGTTCCGAAAGTGAAGGAGAAAATTCGGAAGCTGATGAAGTCGCCGAAAACCGAGACAGTGTCGACAAGAGCATCGCGAATATCTCCATTTTATCAAATTCCGACCTAAGTGTTGAAAGGAATGATAATGAAAGAATTCATGACATGTAAAAAACGAATTTGCTTATTCACAGTTCCTACTACAAGCCTTAGATATTTTATAGGATTTATTTTATAAGATAAAAATAAGTTATAATAAAAAACCTCTATTGGTAGTTGTGTTTACTTATTAACTATTTAACGTAAACTTAAGGATGCTTGCTTATTTGTTTATAACTCGCGAACGTTTAAACTAACCTATTTTATAAAGCCGTGTCTACACGTACCAAAATTAAGGTATGGATAGCTAAAAATCAGCATTTTAATTTATTCTTGCGAAATTTCAGTACAAGTAGCTTCGATTTATATTGTATGAGCGGCTGAAAGTGAGAAGTTGGAAAAAATGTGTCGTTTGTAAAGGTGCGATCAAAATTCTTTACATTAAAAATGGAACAAAGTAAATTTTTTGAGCAAAAGTGGTACAAGAAGAACCAATCAGCAGTCGGTTCGATAGCATTGGATCAAATTTCCATTCAAAATAGAGTATTGAAGTGCAGGATTGGATTTACATTCTAAAAGCATATTAATGTCGATAGAATGGTTGGATACTGTTTTTAATAGGATTATATTAGTTTTTCATATAAAAAGGGCCTTTAAATAGATAGAAATTTATGATAATGTTTTTTGTATAGCATTGGATAGAATTTCCATTCAAAACAGCGTATTAATCAAAGCAAACATGTGCTTTGTTGCCCATTGTTACCAACTGTCACGCGTTTCTCATTGGTTCATATTCCGGTGTTCTAATAGTTCAATGCAGTTCATTGTTCACAGGAACACTGGAATGTGAAATAATAACACACACGCGACAGTTGGTATCAATGGAGAACAACGCAGATGTACGCGTTGATATCAACGTTCGGCGATGTACATGCAATTCTTAGGACATATTGTGAAGCCAGCCTAAAATTCTAAATTGACAAAGTTCAATTTCAATTGTTTTGTGACTCTTTAAATTGGTAAGCTTTTTAGACTTGATTAAATCTGCCAAGCCGCATTCGGAGATGTACTCGATCTATAGCTTTAAGAAATTTTGATTAGGAGAACAAAACTTAAAAAAAAAACTAAATAAAGTTCAATACGTGATTTACGATTGACAAAAGAAGCGCATGAATTGTTTCAAGTTCTCAATGAAATTGAGTTTGAAGTGACGCCCAACTGAATGGAGAAGAGCAGGTTCCCTTTTACAGAAACGAATCGGCATCATACAATTGATGTTTGATGAAGTCCGATCAATTGTATAATGCAGATTACGCTCTTCATTGTTTAATTGTAGTGAATGGGAAGTGGGTTCAAGTAAACTTTAATAGGAAAATGCAGATAAGTTAGGGACTGTCCACTGTCGTGAACTTGTGAAACCAGGTAGCATTATTATTTTTAAGTTGCATTTTAAATTGAGATTCAAACCAATTTTAGCACTGTTTTTACTAGTTTAGAACAATAAGTGAACACAAAAAACTAATATTTTTCTGAAACTAAGTGTTCAATGTAGAATTTTAATCGTATTCAGTGAAAATACACATTTCCTGTTTAAACTGTTTTTATCAAGAAATTTGTGAATTTAAATAATTTTAACTCTATAGAGGCAGAGTTGAATTGGTAAGAATTAAAATTTTAGAATTTACATTTCGCATTAAGGAATTAAAACAACTTATTACACATATTTCGTGAACTTATTAGAAGGAATTAGATAAAATCAAAATATGGTCACTTCTGAGGAATAAAAATTATCTCTGTGAGGTGCGTTACCGGAACAATTAGAAGGAATTAAATATATTGAAAACACGTTCTCTTTGGGAGAATAGAAAACTGTGTGGCGGTCGCTATGAAAATATAGTGAATAAGTTTAGAAGGTATCTTATTCTTACTTTGACTTTTTCGGCAGATAGAAAAATCGCTCATTCAAAATAATAAAATAATAATCTTCACTTTTGCGCTGAAATCTGAAAATATTAATTTTTCTGTATTCTACGCTTATTACCGGTTGGATCCAGAATCTTTGATTTTTGTTGTCTTTTTTATAATGATTTAAAATTTCAGTAGCAACCCTGGCGGACTGAAGGAACTGAATGGAGCCTCTACAAAGTACCCGTAAAGACCCTATTGGGTCCCCATTCGGTTTCTTTAAAAAAAACTCAAAAAACAGCAAAATCAACTTTTAATTCGTTGAAATTCGGATTCTACGTTAAAATTTCCTATAGAAGGTCACGGAATAATGGCAATAGTTTTTTTGCAACGTTCAAAAGTTTTAAAAAATGTAAGACGTGTAACGCCTGTTGACTGCTACACGTCAAACGCAACATCTGTATGTAGCAGTCAACAGGCGTTATAGATCTTATATATTTTTTTAACTTTTTACCGCTGCAAAAAGGTATTGCGATTGCTCGGTGAGTTTCCAATAGAAAATTTAACGTAGAATCCGAATTTCAACAGCTTAAAGGTTGACCTTGCTGTTTTTTTGAGTTTTTAAAAAAGGAACCGAATGGGGACCCAATGGGGTCTTTACGGATACTTTTGAAGAGGCTCCATTCGGTTCATTCGGTCTGCCAGGGAAATTTTATTCTAAAAATAAGTTTGAATTATTTTCTTGTTGTAAAAATAATGGGCTTATATCCCAGCGGAGCTGGAGAGCATTTTTTCGCAATCTTAAAAAATTAATCAATATTTCAATAATATTGATTATGATCAAGTAGACAAACAAAATTAACATCTTAAACTATTCATTAATTTCCCTGGTCAAAAAACTTACATCAATAATAAAATATGAGTTTCATGTTTAGAAAGAAAAGTCTTACAAGTATAAGGAATAACTCTGACATTCTGCTTGTAAGGAGATTGTGAAGAAAGTGTTCTCGCCTCTCCGTAGCTCAGTTGGTGGAGCATCAGATCTGCATTCTGAAGGACCTGGGCTCATATCCCACCTGAGCTGGAGAGCGTTTTTTCGCAATCTTAAAAAATTAATCAATATTTTAATAATATTGATTAT
>NC_046663.1:143132578-143133752 GCF_010883055.1 Belonocnema kinseyi
TTACATCAATAATAAAATATGAGTTTCATGTTTAGAAAGAAAAATCTTACAAGTATAAGGAATAACTTTGACATTCTGCTTGTAAGGAGATTGTGAAGAAAGTGTTCTCGTCTCTCCGTAGCTCAGTTGATAGAGCATCAGACCGGCAATCTGAAGGACCTGGATCCCAGGATCCCAGCAGAGCTAGAGAGCGTTTTTTTTGCAATCTTAAAAAATTAATCAATATTTTAATAATATTGATTATGACCAAGTAGATAAACAACATTAGCATATTAAAATATTAATTTTATAATGTTTAGGGCTAGTTTCAACGTCCTATCCGTATTGGAGCCAATTTATATTGTTGGTTGAAATCGAGTGGAAAGGACAAAGTAAACGCAAATTGAATGAATCTCCTAATGAAAATAAATATCATTGCGATAAGATTAAAATGCAACAGAACTATTACCAAACATTAATAAAAAAATAATTAATAAACACAAAGAAATATATAATCTATAAGATCGGCAAGCACTGAGCTTGGAATACCTTAAAAATTCATCCTGAAGCCATTCCCTCCCTGAATCGCCTGATGAAGTTTGAAGTTGATGCACACAAGCCGGTAATAGAGTCGCTTGTCATGGCCTTCTATGATACGTAAGTAGCTACTATCATAGTATACTTTCAATAAGAGCATTACAGCCGAATCTAATAATTCATATGATATAGGATAGTTCGAAGCAGCATGAAAGTCTCACAAAGTGCCGCCGAGCACTGTTGACAAAACGGAAACCCCTGGAGTGCATCTCGACAAATGAAGACTGGTCAGAACTTCAAACAAGACGAGCAGGCTAAAGAGGGACTAAAAGCCAGCCACATGCTCCATGCAGTGATAGACTTGCCCAATTCTTCTGAATGTGGTTGAAAATTATGCCAATTTTCTAATGCCGAACCTCTAAGACATTTCATCTTTCTTCAATATTCAAAGAATTTAATTTGTGTTTTGAATTTAGTAAAATTATGACATTTTCTCTTTAGCCATATATAATTAAAAATTTGTCATACGGACAACCGCAGGATTTCGCCGGGAGCGGGTTCTAATCTGAATAATTGCACCCGCTTCCAGCGAAATCGCGGTAAAATTTCAGCCATAACCACGTCTCACAACCGTGAGATAGGTGGTTACAGTCTGTAA
>NC_046663.1:143133852-143135011 GCF_010883055.1 Belonocnema kinseyi
GCAGAGTCCGGGTAATACTTATCCAGCTTGGCCTT
Organism: Belonocnema kinseyi; assembly: GCF_010883055.1. Taxonomy (NCBI): domain Eukaryota; kingdom Metazoa; phylum Arthropoda; class Insecta; order Hymenoptera; family Cynipidae; genus Belonocnema; species Belonocnema kinseyi. The sequence goes on from NC_046663.1 coordinate 143,133,888, forward strand.
GGTCTCGGATATCGTTTTCTTGCGAAGATAGTAGTGTTTGATCAACACTCGAAACTCAGATTTTTCCCTATTAAAAAAAACCCGGAGGCTAGTCACTTCTCAGTGCTGTAACTTGTAAATGCGTAAACATAAATGGCTGAAGTTTTGACAGGCGTCATTTGAAGGATCAAGCTCGACGAAAATGACAACACCAAACATAGTTCTAGTAAGTGCGGTTCAAAACAACAGAACGCGCAGGGCTCCCGACAATGGGTCGGCCAACAATGCCGACCAATCTAGAGCTGAGGGAGCCAATGAAAATGGATTCAATGCGATGGATCTGCGGGATCTCGCGACCTTTGGGTGGACGGAGCAACTGAATTGCTAGAGTGCTACGATGCGAGTGTGGCCCGTGAACGAGGTTACATGGCACGGCTGCATGCTCTGTGGTGCGAGAAACACCCGGAGCTATCGCACTTTTCGCAGCAACGTCTGCGGAATCATGCTGAACTACTCCGTAAAAGGGGCTATGTAAGCGAAACGCCTACTTTACCACAGCTAGAACAAGCCGGCAACAAAGAAAGAGAGGCGACACTAAGACCGACCGCGGGCAGGAATCCAATAGATGAAGAGCGATGCTTTACGACCCGGAGAAACATCAACACCAAGGTTTCTCTTAAGCCTAAAGATCTGGCTGAAATGGATGACGAGCTTCGTGGACATTTTTCCGGTGAATCCGATCTCTGGGCTATTAATTATTGTGTGTATAATGCAGCGAGAGCTTTGGCCGATGCGAACCGTAAAACAAAACCAACGGCTGATCATATGACCAAAAGACGAATGCATCACCTTGCCATAAAGATAGGCTGGGCAAGACAGTACGCATCCCGCATTCAATGTGTGATTGACTACATCACATCTGCCAGGAATTTTACCGTCAAGGTTCGAAAGTTCGCGCGCGAACTCTGGACCCGTTATCACACACTTAACAAGTCAAAGCTGCTGACCATCAGGCAGCATATTGTTGAGAGAAGACGGATGCAACCTGACGCTAAGAGAAGTCTAGAGCGGAGGGAGAGATGGGTCAGAGAAAATCAACAGTTTCTCTCTGACCCATCTCGACTCTTCCAAGACCCTCCAGTTAC
>NC_046663.1:143135111-143165421 GCF_010883055.1 Belonocnema kinseyi
TATATATAAATTCATCTTGAACTAGAATTAAACTATCTTTGACTTCCCAACTGAGAGCTAGTCAATATACCCTTTCTAAATAGTTGATTAAAGAGCAATAACCCTAGAGGTGAAACATGACAGTCTTTATAAGACAGAGGTGAAGTAGAGTGACGTTTCATAAAAAAATGCCGTAGGTATACCAGTTGTGCCAAAAGCTTTTATAGGAACAGTGTAAATATTAACCAATTTGGACAACAAAAATTAAAACAAAAGCTGATAAGATTTCTTAGAGAGTTTTCGATTCTGATTTTTTAATAAGGTTTTCAATTTTTTATAAATAAGCAAATATGACGAAAAAAAATGGTCATTTTTTCTATTTGGCATTCCCGATGCTCGTCAATAACAGGAAAGTTATTGAAATCGCCGTTTTTCGGCAATAGTGTTCAAATTTAACAGTATCAATCACCTCTCATGAAGCCATTGCTTGCAAAATCATGCTGAAATTATGACTCAACTGTTTACCAACACCAGTAATTTCAGACAAATTATAATAATTCGACAAATTCTTTTTTTGTGTATTTTTCACATACTCTCTCTCTCTCTCACTTTCCGTTTTCGCTTGCCATTTACTCTGGTCTATCTAATAGTTTCTGCAAGTGATTTTTATTGGAAAAAGTGTTGTGATTTTCTTTTTCATTAAATCTACTTCTGATATCGTACGTTCAATTGTCTCTCATGCATGCTCACACAGAAGTAGCCTATACAGTCTAATGGACCCAGGACTTTCATTTTTCCAAATGGTTAACGGTTCTGCACATTCTGAACAGTTTTCACAGTCACGTTTGAAACAGGTTGTATGCATGCTTCCTTGTACCATTACCATCATGAATATACTGGCATCAGATTCTTCTTCTTGATTAAATTTCTGATTATACTGACTCTGGTCAGATACGCCATCACAGCCATATATGTAGAGATATTTTATCGCAACGTTCTTTTGTTTTACCAAATAATGCAGCAAAATATTCGGGATTTCTAGCAACGCCTCACTGTGTGATCACACAATTTTTTTTAATAAACTCGAACACCAGTCTCCGATATTCCCATGCCCATGATTAAATGTTATTACGAAGTCTCACAATAACTATCTTTCGTTTGATTTATCGAACTTTTCGGAATTCTAAAATGAATTCTGCTATTTCTTTCAAACTTTGTCATAAAGTATCACAACAATTTTTATGCACCACATTTTGTTGTTAACTCTCCATAAAATTTATCAAGAAAATGTGATACACTAAAATATGTAAGTCTTTACTGGAATTTTTTATCAGAAAATAACTTCAAGCTATATTTTTAACATTTAAAGTTTCCATCTTTGAAATGTATACAACTTTATAATGACAAAAACGTAAGTTTTTTGCGAATTAATTATTTACAAGTAAGGACCGAACATAGCCAAGGAAAATGTTTTTTTATTTTGCATATAATAATTAACACAGACAACACGACAAGAACAAAAAGAACAAAAAACTTTAATTTCATAAAAGAAGTAAGGTATTACTCTGGTAATTACCATTGTTGAAATAGAGATGAATTTAAATTACTAATTGTCTTTGCCGATGATACTTTTTGTTTTCTTTTACAGTACTCCAAAATGCAAATGATCTCTGCCTGACACGATTTCCAAATATACGAGAAAAATGATAAAACAGTTGCATATCAGTGTTATCGTTATATATTTTGCAAGAGCCTCAGAATAGCAAAAAAGAATCTAAGAAGTTGCTAGAAATATTTCAAACAAATTCAATAGTGCAGCACAAAAAGCAAATGAATAGACAAATCCAAGCTGAATTATGATGGTGCACACTGACAAAAATTGTATAGCTGTTGTAGCTAGAAACATTTTACTGGGAAAATATAGCTGAATGTGCAATCAAGTTTAGGTAGAACTGGAAACTATATAGCTAAGATGTCTATCCCGTCTATCTCCTGCAGACAGAAAATATGGGAGATAATTCTATCATCATTTGCTAAACATTCTAGCAGTCATGATCATACAGCATATTTCCTATAATTAGTTTGCTCGTACAGCTGAAAATTCTAACCTAAAATAAATTTAGCGTCAGTATTATGCCTAGAAATTGAATTGCATTTAAAAAAATTAACAACATGCATTATTTCGCACAATACTAACGCCCGAACTTTCCATAAATACAAGAAGCTCGTGCCTCGTGTCATGTGGCTTGTGAGTGTTAAAAAATGAATAATATATACAGTAATGAAAGACAATGGTGGAACCAAATATGGAAATAAGAGATGTTTTTGTTAGCTGTAACCTCCAGAATTATGTTGAAGTCTTCAAAGGAATGTGAGTATTCTTTTAACAGTGCGCGTACAACCTCAAAAAATGTTTGTTTCCAACGTTTTCTCGATACGATTACAACTCATTGTTTTCAATTTAAGATTTTTAATTATTAAGACATGTATGTATCTAATATATAAATAAAATAATCATAAGGTTCCTCATTTAAAAAAAAGGTGACATCGGAAACAACGAATTTTTCTGTCGAAAAATGCCTGATTACTCCATTTTTTTATTAAGTTTGTTTATAATATAAACAATTTTAATCTTAAGAGAAAAAATTTCGAAAATATTGTTTACATTCAAATTTTCCGCAATATAAGTTGAAAAAACGTATAATTATGGAAAATCGTAGAAAACATTTTTTCATTGGTTAATATCGGAACATCTTTAAATAATGTTACTCTATGCAACTTAGGCCCAACGACTCTCGTAGAAATCTTATCAGTTTTGTTCAAATTTTTGTGTCAAAATCAGTCAAGATTTGTGGGTTGTACGTTATTTTAAACCAAAAAAGTCATTTTTTCCCACTTACCACTGCTTTCCCGCAGCACTTCTGTTATGTGCTTTTTGTTATGGCATTAAGCTCTTCCAGCCATGCGGTCTTTATCTCCTCACTCGTGGAAAAAAGTTGTCCTTTCATGGTTCTTTTTAATCATGGGAACAGGAAAAACTTTCAGGTGGCCATTTCCGGTAAATACGGTGGTTGAGGCATGATAATGGTGTTGTTTTTAGCCAAACAATCTCGAAAAAGCAACGATCTGGCAGCAGGTGCATTATTTTGATGAAAAAACAATGCATTTTTTCGCCAAAAATTGGTACGTTTTTTACGTATCGCTTTATGCAAGCAGCGCATAACATTGGTGTAATTATTTCGGTATTGGGGATTCATGATGTTTTACACTGAGACGTCGACGTCGTTTCGACGTCATAACCATATGCCCATGCTTCTTCACCAGTTAGTACCCTTTTGGGCAAATCTGCATCGTCAGCAATTTCGGAACAAATTTCGCTACCACACGTTTCAAGCCCAAAACATGCGTAAAAATTGCATGGTATAAATCAACCGATATGCCGACATCTTCAGCAACTTCTCGAATAGTGATTCGACGATTCTCTACAACAATTTTTTTCACTACTTCAGTGTTTTTATCTATTGTTGGCGTTTAGGGTGGGCATCATTATAAACATCTTCTTGGCCTTCGGTGAAGAGCTTGTACCACTTATGAACACCTTTTTGCTAAAAAAAAAAGACTCGGCAAATGCCACAGTCAACATTTCAAGTTCGTTGGAGCACATCATATTATTTTTCACACAAAATTTAATATTGATTCTTTGATCCCCTTTTTCGATCGAAAAAAATCGCCAGGCATACCAAACCACGTATAACCTGTATATTTGTCAAAAACAAACTAAACTTGCAAAATGGCTGATGTGGTCAGCATATGATGGGGACATGTGCTGTAACATAACAAAACTAAACAAATAGAATATACGTAGCCTGGGACATTTGTAAATTTACCTTTTTTTAACAAACCTAGTACGTACCATTGATACTATTAGGTACGTTGTTAGGATAGGTCCTACGCAGGAACCTATATAGGATCCTATATAGGATCTTATGTCATTTCCTACAGGTGGAAACTATATGTGAAACACGCAAAATCCTATGTAGAATCCCATATAGGATCCTATATAGGAACCTGATTGGAATTTTCAGTAGGGCTGTGAGGTGGTGTTGTTTTCTTGCAGGATTTGCAGAATTTAACTGACACGAAATTCTCAGATTATTGTAGGACGTGAAGTCTTTCTCATTTTACACCAGAAGATATTTACTCTAACCTAATTTGTAGTAACATATGGATGGTAAATGTATCAAGTTTATACGTCATAAGCTCTCGCTCTGTTGGTTTTTCCAAACCAAATAAAGGTACTAGACTTCTCTCTTGTTCCAAACACACCTGAATTAAATAAATCTGATCTCCTAAATATTTATAATTATATGGCTCCTGCCCACAATGGGAATATTTGTGGTCTGATTGTTTTATATTTCGACTAGAATAAGATCTGCGGGAGGATCCACAACACGTGGCTAGCCACCATCTTACACCAGCCTCCCCCCCCCCGAGACTAACCCGTAGGGTCTTAGGACCAGCAGGCGTCACTGATTCGAGCTTTAGATTGCTCATTAAGTTAAAGAGTATGAGTGTGCTGAGTGTTCTTGCTATTGCTTGTATTTATGTGTGCTATTGAAAAGGGCGCTGCAAAACAAACGAGCGAGTTCTAGATAAATTGTGGTAACGCAAAGGATATAATTTTAATCAGTGTGCTATTTACCAGACTCAGGATCGATTAATAAATAATAAAATACTGGTTAAAGTATGCAATCCATCAGACTTTCCCAAGAAACAGATTGTTGTACCTTGAAATCCTTCTGAATTGATTATTTTAGTTCAACTGAAAATTCTGAAACCTAATATGTTATTTAACAATTCAGAATTTAGACGAAAAAGGTTTAAAACTACGGCTACGACTTTCAATTCCGACGTTCACCTTTAGCCAATTATTATGGCGGGGTCCTTCCTCCTCCTCCTCCTCCTTCTGCGCCTTTTTGGCTTCGGGTGGGACGGAATCCTTCATATGGCTCCTTTGGGACTTTTGGGGACTGCCTAGACTCAACCGGAGAACGTGGTGTGCAATTGAGATACCGATGGTTCACCGTAGGTGTCTTCCTTTCTTACGACTCGAGGGGTTTAACGGTGCTAGTATTTGATGCGGTTTCCGGTGGATCTCTAGTGGCGTTGGGTTCAGTAGTAGTTTGAAACTCAGCTGCGCATTAGATTTTTCGGGGTCTTCCCCTCTCTCTACTGGGAGGTATTTCGAACCTTACGGCTTCAAAACTTGTACGGGCCTGAACAGATGGTCCTAAGGTATTCCGACATAGGAGCATAGGACGGGAACCAATTCGTCTGAATATACAATCGCGGTATCGGGGATGTCCCGTGGCAGGTATTGAATTGGGGTTTTCGCTACCTATGCTTGGATAAATAGACCATTAATGTTTTAGATCTGTGATATAAGCTTTCTCGATTATTCTGGACTCAGCTTAGTCTTCATACGCTACCAGTCATATTACTGTTATAAAATTAAATGGACCTGAGTACTTTAGGGATAGCGTCCTAGAGACATAATCAACGGCCGACGATAAAGTAGCGAATGTCGCGCCACTTAATCTTTAAAGGCCGGTAACCTCTTAATCCTACATACACAAGCTTCTACAAACAATTGTACAAAATAGGGGGCTTTTTCCTACTCTTTTCTCAGTGAATTTGCCAGCGTAGGATCTCCAATACAATTCAAAAGCGTTGGCGATACCAGACAGGAACTATGTACGCCAGTGTTGTAGGTGAAACGGAACTCAGTGAGATGTTTATCCAAACTACGAAGATCACCTTTAACGAAAGATAATATCTTGGTCTTTAACACTCAGTTTACCTGCTTCACCAGATAATCTTGCACATGATAAGTTGGGATAGTCGAGTGCCTAATTCCCAATTCCGATGCGGCCTTTGAAATTAACTCATTCACAAATTTGGTCCCCTTGTCAGTGAACAGTATTTTAGGATTACCCCAACTAAAACTGACTGTTTTCCCGAAAAAAGTTTTGAACATTGGCGGCATTGTCTTATCTTGAAGGTAGGACCTCGATCAATTTATTAAAAATGTTTTAGAGGACCAAGACGTACTGATAACCAGAACGACTAAGTGGAAACAGACTCATTATGTCTGCCGCTACCACCGACCAAGGTTACTCGATTACCCGATAACCCATCAGACCTACTGGCCATGCCTGGTCCTTTTTCAGCTGCTGGAAAATTTTGTACTCTAGGACATATTTTGCAACGTCATTGAGCATTTCCGGCCAATAGTGAAGCAACGAGAGACTTTGGAAGGTTTTCTCAATTCCTAAATTTCCAGACGTCGTAGTATCATGTGCTTCACTGATAGCTTTATCGAAAAGCTCCAAAGATGAGACCAGTTTCCATGGCTCTAAATCAGGCAACAACGGGTCAGTAAGGTGGTAAGGGCAATGGCAGTGTGATCGATTTTTCTCCTATTTCCAATCCAGAAACTGGTAGAGCATTTCTTCAACCAATTTAATTATTTTGGTATACCAAAGATCGTCAGTCTCAGCAATGACACATACTACTCCCAAAGTAGTAGTCCGGATCTATCGAAGGCTATTATGATCTGTAATCACTAGGAAGTGATAACCCTATAAATACCTTCTGCATTTGTCAACCGCCCATACCAACGTTTAGCACTCTTATTCCGCCACGGTGTACTTTTTCTCGGTGCCTTGAATGAATCGAGTAACAAAGGCTATGAAGTGTTCCAGGATGTTTCTGATTTGTGTGAGGACGTCTCCCAAGTCCATACTACTTGTGTCCGTTTGTAGACAGAACTGTAAACTGAAATCTGGTCTGCATAATATGATGAATATATCCTTCAAATGTTTCACAGACTAAAATAATGTCATCAATTTCCCGATAGCTGGAACGGCATGCGATTATAATGACAAAGCCCCTTGTCTGGTACTCGGAAAGTAGATACTTTCTTACATTGTTCAGAGATAGAAATTTGATAGAATATCTGATAGAAAAGCTTGAAGCTGAGGGAATTATAAGTCCTAGTAAGACCGAATGGTGTAACCCAGTAGTAATAATTAGGAATCCTGATAAAGATTAGACGCTCTGCATTGACCTTAGGACATTAAATCAGGCATCCCAGGAAGATGCGTAACCAATAAGAAATTTTAGCTCGATTTTAGACCAAAGATTTAGCCTCCGAAGGCTTTAATCCCTTCATGCCTGCACACACGAAAAGAAACAGTATTACCGCTCAAACTATACAAAAGCATAGTTCAGCAAAGCACGCGTATATAGTGCCTGGACCCAAGCGGTATCGGTGAGACAACTATACTGATTTATCGCGGGACCAATACACTGCTTCGCATATATGCGCGACTCTAACCTTAAAATGAAAGGGAAGCGTCATTTACTCAAGCAGTTTTTTATGTAAAAGTTTCTTCGTATCGTATCTTTTTTCTAAAATGTCTACGTTTTTAGACCTTCTGACCGAAAAAAATAGCATTTTGCGAATATGTGTGAGTGCACGTAAATTTTTAGTTGGTAGCACCATGAAAGAATTTTCATATCACGAATTTTCACGTCAGCAAACTTTTGTCCTTCGTGGAGCAATATGACGTTTAGGAATACTTGTATAGCTGTAACGCCTATACTGGTATAGTTGCGAGCACAATCCGTTAGTGCTGGTACAAGATCTACACTTTCTAATTCTGAGGAAAAAAATATTGTTCTCTCAGCGATATCATTTTTTCCGTGCAGGCTCGTACGACTCCATTCGGCAGAGAAATATTAGCATCCTCTCCATTTCAGAGATCGAATACCATCTTATTGACACATCTTCATTTGGATGCTACATCGTATCACCTAAAAGTGTTTTGGTAGCACTTTTCCCTCTGCATCAGCCTCACCATCTACGATATATTCTTGACCAAATTCAACATCAGCTTCGTAAAAGTTTTCATTCTGCTTTTCACTTCCATCGCCATCCCCTTCAATATTTTCCGCGTCAATTACATCAGATACATCAACAACATCTAGCTCTCTAAGCTTATCTTAAATAGCTAAGTTTAGAATATAGGCAAAGCATCGAAAGTGAAGGTCTTGTGCTCAGATAAAACAGTATTACCACTCGAATTATACGTAATTTAGTTCAGAAAAATACTGGTATATAGTTTCTCGACCCATGCAGTATAGATGAGACAATTACACTGATTTGTCGCGGAAAAACACACTGCTTCGCATGCACATGCGACTCTAGCCTTAAAATGGAAGAGAAGCGTCATTTGCTTGAGACGGTTTTTTTTCAATTAAAGCTTCTTCGTATGCTATCTTTTTTGTCAAATCTCTACCTTTTTAAACCCTCTGGACCAGAAAAATAGCCTTTCGCGAATGTGTGTGTAGATTTTTAGTTATTGAGCACCATAACTTTCGAAAGAATTGTCATATCGCGTATTGTCACATCAACGAACTTGGATCCTTGGTTGAACAATATGTTTAGGAATGCTAGTATAGCTACTACGACTACAATGGTATAGGTTTGAAGACCATGCGGTAGTGTTGGTGCAAGAACTATACTTTCTAAGTCTGAGGACCAAAATATAGTTCTCTCAGCTACAACTTTTTTTTTCTTTGCGAATCAAAGTTTGTTCTGAAAATTTAATTCAATAAATTTGCCTATCTTTTCAAAAATGCTGTATTAACGGATGCATTATCAACTGTTATTCTTTGAAGTTTTCCGACTAGACAGTATTTCTGAAAAATACAGAAATAGTTGTGCTGTGTCTCTTCTGTTGTGCTTTCCATGAATTGGATAAAAATGTATCATTAGAGAATGAAGGATCCACTTATCATGGAAAAAGTGACCAGTGATACCACAATAGGACTTATTTGTTATTAAAGTCCCAGCGTCCAGCGTGAATGAAAATTTGATCTATTTTCTTTCAGGATATTCAAAATTACTTCCTGCATTTCGCTAAATCGAGCGCATATATCAAAGATTTCGCTTTATTGCTCTTTGGAAGCTTCGCTTCAGGATTAAAATATTCAAAAACGTTCTACACATCTTCATAGTAAACAAAATTGAAGAACAGATATTTTTTAGACGTTTATTTTAAAAAACACTCATTTTTCTATAAGCGGCTATTTTTTGGCCTCATTTAGATTTTTCAACTTTGTTCGGATTCTGATGAAATTTATTGACCATTTTGTCTGAAAAATATAATTTTCTACTTTTTCTCATAAACCATATAAAAGAAAGAAATTCTTTTATTACATTTTTTGTAGTTAAGCAAACTTTAATCCTCACACTTTTCTCATCTTTCGTTGTTTCTGACAAAAATGTGAAAATATGACTTTTTATAGTTTTGAACTTTTTAAAATTTTTAGACGAACGTTGAGCAAGCCGTAAGACTCACAATAATCAGAAAAGAAAGGTGTTACATATTTTATTTTATGATTGTAGAAAATTAATTTGCCTTAAATATGAAAAATACGTGTAGTATAATTTCCTCTTAAAAATGTTTCATCGTTCAGAGATTCTGCAACTCAAAGTATAGAACCAGCCTGATTTTAAATAGATTTGGTCTTATACAATTTTTGTAAGGAACAATAAAATATTGACTGGAATTTATCTTTAAGATAAGCCCACGAACATTAAAAAACATTAAATATATTGATATTCCACGTAAGAAATTAGCAGTTAAACAGTTTTATTAAATTACTGTAAGCAATGGTATGGACTTTAATATTGGTGTACTTCCGTTTCCACCATAAAATTGTGAGATTGCGGGAATGGTTTGGTAGAAAGGAAGAAAGGCAAGACAGGTTCCAGAACGCGACGATAGATGGCATGGGTAAAATGAAGGAAAAAAACGGACATAGAGCAAGAAGTTTTAAGTACACTGAAAAGGGAGATCAGAGAAAGAAAGACAAGGAGAAAGTACAGGAAAATGGTAGAAATAAGAGATTGAGAGCAAAAAGCGTATGATCGATTGAGGCTTTCATTAAAAGGTAGAGGGGAAAGAGGGGGAGCAATGAAGAAAAGGAAGATATTAGTTCAAGATTGAAATATCCAAAATTCTTCAGATTGCCGCCAGAAAAGCATATTTTTGCAGAGAAGGATGAGAATAGTAAGGGACTGAAGGAAACGGGGATGAAACTAAAGAAGCGAAGAAAGAAGAAAGACTGAAGGAAATTTTCGTATCGATGATAGTAGTGACGGGGATTCATGAAAAAAGCAGAAGAAAAGGGTTACATGGACAAGGAATTCGATAAAGAAGTATCAAGAGCAGTAAGAAAAAGAAGAAAGCTTTGAGGGAGAGTCCATAAATGGAAAATAAATATCCTTGTAAACTTATTTATGATAAATTTTCAAATGTCTTATTAGGCCGTTAGTATTCGAATATTTCATTTGTATTATTCGCTCCACGTCCTTTGATTTTTTGCACCATTTACATTTCGCATATTTTTCTTTTTGCGCACCAATTCCATATTCAAATTTATTATTTAGTTTTCCTCCTCTCTCGGTCTTACTTCTTTCACAATGTTCTAACCTATAATATGATGTTAATTAAGGGATTAGTTTTGTAAACTCAATTTTTATTATTAATAAAATTTGCAACTGAGCAACATTCACTACTTTTCATTTTTCTAATTTTCAGGTAACGGACTTAAAATTCCGCAAAATCTATGCATGCATTAGATCAAAGTGGACTGTTTCACATCTCGCAAAGTTGTTTCAAGCTATTGTATACTCAATAGAAAGCGAGAAATATATAAAAATTGAAAAAAAAATTTGAAAAAATCGTTTAGAGAACAACCATACATTCTACCTGAACTTTTTCAGAATTTTTATTTAACGGAATTAAGGCTTGGTCCTTAAAGGGTTAAGCAGGGTGAAGGAGATTCAAAGTAGGCCTCAATCTTTATACAATTAAAGACCATCTAAGCCCCTCAGTGGTCCTACTGATTTCAATTTCCAGCACACTGAGGGCCTATGGAGGGTCTGTGGTAAAGGGCTTGAGAGCCAGATTAGGTCTAGGCACATTTTTTATTTTTCTGTCCTTTTGGTTGATAAGTCGGATGCAATTGATTTTTGGTTGAAAACTTATGTCTTTTTGGAAACTCACGTATTTTATTCCGAATTTTTATTTTTTGATACAAAATTAATCTTTTATTTAAATATCCCCCTGGCGAGTACGTTGAAATATCTTGTCCCAGAATTTCGTTCTTTCCTTCAGAAATATAACAACTTCCTCGCTTTGTTAAAAAGTGATAAGTTATAACGATTGATACTTATAAGGTGATGGTAAGAATGAATCGTAGCTTTAGTAGTTTACTAACTATCATTTACTAAAAGTAGAAATGGTTGAGTATAATTGAGTTACAGATATTTTTACAATAGAGTAGAGTAGAATGACTGACAGTTACTTGTTGGATTCCCTATTGCAACTAACGTTGCAAGTTCAAAACGGAAGGTACTAAGAGTCAGTGACGTAACAAAAATGGAAGGGACACAATATTTAAGATGGGGGAGGCGAGCAAGTTGCAACTCGAACCAAGTTTCCAACAGGCTGAGAAAAACCCAAGATTCAAAAGGGTCACTGACGGTTTGACGCGAGCGGCGCTACAACTATTGTGCGAAGGTCATTAAGGGCTTAAGATTGGTACTAGAGAGGACGACGACTATGAAAGTATAAGTTAAGACAGAAAAATATGCTGTTTACAGCCCTCAAAAGCTAGCAGGCTACTTTCTAAGGTTTTGGTAATAAAGGTATGAATAGGACCTTTACAAATAGCATTTAGCAAATTCTCCAAGAATCGACAGAAACGTTAGCATAACAGGAAACATAAATTTCCAATATTTCTGAATAACTAAATTATAAATCGGTTTGCGAGGTCGCAACATGCTGGCCCCTTTGAACAGTTAGGTTCAAGAATAAATAATTTACGGTAGTAATAAACAATACAAACTCTGAAAGAATAATAAATTGGAATAATCTAGCAATAGAATACAATAAAATTCAATCAGATAATTACGTAGTGGCAGTGGAGATAGATTTTTGATACTGCGCTTATAAATACCTTGCGCAGTTCGAACTGTTACTACGCGTACAATTTTATCGGGACCTGGATTAGTAGCGATTATACATAGGAGGTAAATTATCATCGCGACTGGTCACGAGGCTGCCGATCTGAATATCCGTGGTGGATCCTTTATGCCATTTTTTGCGTACAGTCAACTCGTGGAGATACTCTCTTCTCCACTGAGCCCAAAAGTGCTGTTTAATTTGCTGGACCTGTTGCCAAGATGATAGTCTTTTGGATGACAAGTCCGTCAAATCATGCTCAGTCATGCTTGTTATTGAGTCACCTATCAGGAAGTGACCAGAAGTAAGAGCGATAAGGTCGTTAGGATCGGAAGGCACAGGTGTTAAAGGTCTAGAGTTCAGAATGCCCTCTACTTCGGTTGCGAATTTCGTGAATTATTCATAGGTTAAAACTCTTCCATCGATGGCACGCGTAAAATGATGTTTAAAAGATTTGACTGCGACTTCCCAGAGTCCGCCAAAATGAGGTGAACGCGGGGGAATGAAATGCCCAGCAACTCGATCGCGATTAGCAACATGCTGGGAGATTTCGTCGATATTTGTTTGATTTTTCAGATATTGATGAAGCTCATCGATTTCGCGTTTTGCACCCTTGAAGTTAGTAGCGTTATCTGAATATAGATCAGAGCTTTTTCCGCGTCTAGCGAAAAATCTCCTTAGGCAAGCTAAAAAGGCTTCGGAAGTCAGGTCGCTGACAATTTCAATGTGCACTGCCTTGGTGGCGAAACAAACGAAAACAGCTGCATAGATTTTTACTTTCACACGATTTCGATATTTTTTCTCTTTGATAAAAAATGGTCCACAAAAGTCTATGCCTGCATGTTTAAATGGTCTTTCGAAGACAGTCCGATCTTTGGGCAGATCTCCCATTATATAAGTGGGAAATTGCTGTTTAGCACGAAAACAAGTGACGCATTTTCGAATAATGTTTCTGGCGACATTTCTACCGTCAACAATCCAATAATTGTCCCGAATAATATTAAGCGTCGCTTGTGTTCCTGCGTGAAGAAGCTGTAAATGTTGATCGCGGACGATAAGATTCGTTAAGTGATGATATTTTGGTAGCAATATAGGATGCTTTTGGATATAAATGAGTTCTGATAATTCAAGTTGACCTCCAACTCGGAGCACTCCCTCCGAATCTAAGATAGGTTTTAGAGGAGTTAGTTTTCCTTGAATTATCCCTTTAGATTTTAAAATCGCAATTTCGTCGGAGAAAGTCTCACGTTGTACGAGCCTAACCGCGCAGATCGTCGGTTTCTTAAGTTCACTCGTAGAAAGGATACCCTTCATTTCGAGCTTGTGAACTTTGATATCGATAAATCGTTGACGATAAGCAATCACGCGTATGAGCTTTAAAAAAGTTCCCCTTCTTGCAAAAAGTTTTTCAGTGGATTCGTTTTTTGATATTGCTTTAATGCTCATATTCTTTCTAGTACATGTTAGATTAACAAAAACTTCTTCCTGTCCGGGAATTTCTTCAAGGTCTAAGATAGATTCAGGCCAATTTTCTTGGGGTTCATTGATCCAGGCTGGACCGTCAAACTAGAAGGAGTTGTCCAGAATTTCGGTAGTTGTTTAGCCTCGCGAAATGAGATCTGCGGGATTATGTTCGGAGCGCACGTGTCTCCACTCGTGATTAGCGGTGATTTCCTGAATTTTAGTGACTCGATTCCCTTCGAATGTTTTCAAAGTGTGTGAAGGACTTTTGATCCAATGTAAAGTGATCGTCAAATCAGAATAAAAAATGATTTTTTCGAAAGATAATCTACGTAGTGCATGAGATACGGTTTTGAATAAATTAGCTAGTAGTAGAGCAGCACAAAGTTCAAGACGCGGCAATGATAATTTTTTCAGAGGTGCTACTCGCGATTTAGAACACACTAATTGGTTAGAATACCCTCCCTTTTCTTTTGTTGATCGGATGTAAATGTTGGCTCCGTAAGCTTTCTCGCTAGCATCACAGGAACCAAGTAATTGTAGTGATGAGTAATCGTTAGCGACTATTTTTCGATTAATTTTGATTTTTTTTAAGAAGGTAAAAGATTTTAATATTCGAGCCAAGCTAGTGTATTTCCTCAGGAACAGGATCGTCCCAATCCAGCTTTGAATCCCACAAGGATTGCATTAGAATTTTTGCTCGTAAGATAACCGGACCCAGTAATCCGAGAGGGTCCAACAGCTGAGCGATCTGTGAGAGTATTGTTCGCTTTGTCACAAGAGCAACCACCTTTGGTGAATCAACAGTATACTTGAATATGTCTAATTGGGGGTTCCAATAAACACCGAGCGTTTTAGTTGTCTCTCCCAGATTCAAAAACAGGTGAGAGTTTTTGGTATCATCTGATACAGTGTTGATAAGCTCAGAATCATTGGAAGCCCACTGTCTAAGATGCATGCCACCCTTACGAGTAACTACTTTTAATTCGTTAATTAGAGATTCAGCTTTGTCAAAGGTATTTGCTCCCGTTAACAAATCATCCATATAAAAATCCTCTTCAGTGCTACAGATGCGTTAGGAAATAATTCACCTTCATCGTTAGCCAATTGGAGTAATGATCGGGTGGCTAAGAACGAAGCGGAAGAGGTACCGTATGTTACGGTATTCAACGTGAAGATTTTTATAGGCTGAGACGGGTTCTCACGCCACAAGATTTTTTGGAATTTGCGATCATCAGGGTGGATATAGATTTGTCGATACATTTTCTCAATGTCGGCGGTCACTGCATATGCATGTGATCGGAATCGAATAAGCAATGAGAAAAGATATTCCTGAATACTTGGACCGATTATGAGAGTATCGTTTATCGAGATTCCTGTGGAAGTTTCCGATTTTCCGTTGAAAGCGGTCCTATGTTTTGTTGTTAAACTTGATTCTTTAGTTACACCGTGGTAAGGGAAAAAATAGCCATCATTTTTAGAAGCATTAGGATCTTCGGTCATGTGACCTAAATCTTCTTTAAAAAAGAAGCTTTTTTTAAAAAAAGCTTTTTTTAAAAGGATCGTTCTAAAGAGTGAAATCGATTAAGTGCTCGTTTATATTATTGGTAATTGCTCGTTCATTTCTTGGGTAATCAAGAATGACAAATCAGCTGAATAAGTATTGAATCGCGATTGAACCGAAGAACGTGTTACTTTTTTGATACTGGAGCTCATTTGATTGACCCCTCCCAGAGGAATCTCGATATCTCGTTGGTTGAGCCCTAATTTCTTCGTTAATCTCTCAGTCATAAAATGCACTTGTGATCCGTTATCAAGAAGTGCCCTACCTATGTGAGGATTTCCTTTGTGATCTAATATGTGAACTAAGGCTGTTTGCAAAAGAACTTGAGAAGGAACCGTCTCGGGTAAACTTGAAAAATATACTTTAGCTTTGTTGGATTGAGGATCGCTATGTAAAATGGTGTAATGTTTTTTATCACAAGTTTTATATGTGCTCGACTTGCATTCTTCTACAGACTGATTTGACCTGAGGCAGTTAATACATAGATTTAGATTTTTTAATATCTCTGAGCGTTCTGGTATGCCTACGTCCAACAATTTGTTACAATTTTGTGTGAAGTGTGGATTCTTGCACACATAGCAATAAGATCTAAAACCGGAATAGGCTGAGGCTTGACGGTTTTGCTGAAAATGTAATGATCGATTGCTAGTACCCCGGTTTTGATTATCGCTACGCGGTGTGCCTCTATTTTTAGATCTGTCGTTTTTCGTTATGATTTTGTTGGATTCTAATACTTTCTCTCGACAATGTATAAATTCAAGCAATTTTTCCATCGTCGTAGAAGAATCATCTTGAGTGTGTTCTTTCCATTTTAAACGAGACTGTGGATCTAGTTTCAATATCACTGCGTAAATTGGAAAGGCTTCTAGAAAAGGCTTTTTCAAGGCCTCTAGTGCGCGATAATGTTTCGTTACATTATTTGTTAAGTCTCCTAATGCATTAGCAGAGGTATTTAAGCAATTCGGTAACTCGAAAAGGGATTTGATATGATTATTTATGGTCGTAGTAGAAATTTTGTTTTTTCTTTGTTGAAAATTTGTGTTTTTTGGAAGAAAATAATATTTTTGTTTAAAATAACACCTTTTTGGTTAAAATATCAACTGCTTTGTGCAAAATTCATTTTTAGCTTTAAAGTTTAACAATTTCATAGGAAATTACACTATTTGGTTGAGCATTGACTTTATTGTTGAAAATTCATATTTTTTTGTTGAAAATTTTAATATTTTGGTTAAAAATTGAACTATTTTGATTGAAAATGCGAATAATTTTTCGGTTCAAAATTAATTTTTAAAGTGAAAATTTAACTATTTTATTTTTGTTTGAAAATTATTTTTTTTAGTAAAAAAATGTTGCTATTTGGTTGCAAATCTTTATTTTTTTATCTCTGTTCTGCATTTGCCCAATAATTTGTTGAGAAGAAAATATTTAGCTTTTGAGTAGTGAAAATAAGAATTATTCTCAAATTGTGAGAAGCTGCAGTTTTGTATAGTTTTCCCTTGTTGCGGATTTGGATCATAGTTATATTGTTGATTATATTGTTGAACAGTTTATTGGGGAGCTGCTGATGTGAATCTTCACCGTCGTTTTTGCGTGCATTTCTTCTGGTTTACCCATTTACACCTAAAATTAACAATCCATCTTTATATTATATAATATACAAATATTTCAATGTTCAATTAATTCCCAAGTGCGAAGTCACATACGGCCCAAACTTGGCCCATAGTCGGCAAGAATATTGCCGAAGCTCGGCTGCCATTATCGCGCCAATGGCGGAATGATTACTATGGCTTTCACTTGGCAGCCAAGGTTTGGTTGCCATGTCGGCCCAACACTGGGTACAAGTATTGGACAAAACCTAGCTGCCATCGTCGTGCCATTGTCGGATTGATAACTATGGCCTTGACATGGCAAACAAGGCTTGGCTGCCATTGTCGGCCCAACACTGGGTACCAATACTGCCATAGTCTAAGGTCTAAGGATATGACAAAAAAGGTATTTAAAAAATAAATATTAATTGATTGCGAATACTTTGAATATAAATATTAATGGTCCTGTTTAGATTGAATAAATATATTACATTTTTAACATTATATTACAAATAAAATTTCTAACGCCACGGGGTATTGAACCTACATCTATATACCTATATCTATAGCCTAGAAGTCGGGAGTACTAACCACTTCGCTAAACCGACAAGTTGAAACTCTGTGAAAAAAACCACCCTCATAAGCTGCAGTTCAGAATGGTTAAAGGACCAAATTTTAAGCTCTCTTTTTCTAATTATTTATTATTATGCGACGTTGTCTAAATGTGAAATACACGAACTGTTAACAGGAATATCAATACAATAATTTTTAAATAAATAATTTAAATCTATTACAATTTTTCTTCGCGTAATATTTTGTTTTTTCCCGTTGTAGCCTACTTTACAACTTTTTGCAATGGCAGGAAATGTAATTTTTCATAAGCATTTAAAATTCTTAACGGCAGAACTTAACAAATTTCATAGTGAATATTTTTTGCCATGGTAAAAGTAATACTTGACCCAGTAATGTACCGTCACTGGGTCATACTTTGGCTGATCCTCGTGAAACATGGTTTCTCGTAAGAAAGTGAGACTTGGCGCAATAAAGTTCTGATAGTGGGCCAAGCATCGGCGGAGGATCGGGAGATATAAAAAGCTAATATAAGCTGCCAGCACTGGCTCAACCCTGGGCCGATTAAAATGCCGGTATTGGCCCAATAACATTAGCCGATCTTTGGCTGCCAAAGTTGGACCAACACTGGGCCGTGTATTCAGCTCCGGTAATTCGCACTTAGGTTATTATATAACATGATATTCGTACTTTATTTTAGCGTCCGTTGTTCCAAAGATTTTTTTCTTTTAAATGGCCTCGCTTATTAGAAGCTATTTTATCAATATATTTGATATACTCTTTTTATCCAGCATTTTGTTTAAAGCTTCAAACGCCCAATCAGCTAACAAAATATCAGAGGATCTAATTTCGGTCTTCCGCCTCGCGATCCTTTGACTAACAATTTTGAAATTGATTCCTTAGAAATTTCGAGCAAGATTTCCTTCAATGTGCACTCCCAATCCGTAGCGATATTTTTCCTTGATAGCAAGTTTATATATGCCATAAGATATTTAGGTGAATAAAATTCTACTGATTGAGATATCGTCTACACATTCGAAGTAAATTGTAGGTAACCTTCCGGTGTCTGAAAGAAGATGTGAAAAAATCACTACATTATCAAAAAATCATGGGACATTTCAAGATTTCATTTTCATATAGTTTTTAATTATCTTTATTTATTTATCCATTTTTTAAATCTAAAGATTGTGTTTCAGAGTAATTCTATTCATAAAATACTCAGGTCAAGAAGACTGGTCCCTCTCTAAAAAATAGGTGTCAAGATAATCTCGAAAGCATTGTTGTCGAAGATCAATTACAGTTTTTTGAATATTTCCATTTCACTATTCTGGTGCACTATTCAAATTCAAATCATTATTTTTGAAAATAAGAATTTATTTAAAAAGATAAATGTTGAAAAAAAATAATGATCGACCAAAAAGAGGAAATTTCTACAAAATAGTTACATTTTTAGTGACAGAAATTAATTTTTAAATAAAATAATAAATTTTCAAACAAAAAATTAATTTTTAACCCTATAGTTGAACTTTCATTTCAAAAGATAATTTTTTATAAAAAAAAGCCAAATCTTGTTCAAAATATATAAATCCTAAACAAAATAGTTAAATTTTCAACCAAAGTGACGAATTTTTAATAAAGACTGAATTTTCAGCTTCAGAAGATAAATGTTAAACCAAACATGGAATAGTTACATTTTCGGTGAAAAAAATTGATTTACGACAGCAAAGAATGCTTAACAAAATACTTACATTTTAAGCAAAAAAGAAGTCTGTATAACTATAATAATGAATTATCAAACAAAAAAGAAGGCAGAACAATAAAGTCAATTAATAGAACTCGAATACATCTAGTCGACACATGTTTCAAGAAAACGTGTTAAATGGAATCTTATAGAAAATTCGAATAAAATTCAAGTAGTTGCATTTGATTTTACTTCTACGTGACATATTTTGTTGATAAGAAAGAAAACGATCTAACAGGACCGTATTTTAATTGTCGGTCATGCACATACATATCGATTGTTAAACAAAAGCGTCAATTCCAGTAGACAAAATTCAAAATTTTAACTTAGCGATTGCTTTGCAGCCCTAATCTCAAGAACCTCATTTAGATCGATATCTAAGTTTCCATGAATTGACAGTACGGCGAGTGCACTGATTCTTTCATTTCCCGTTGAGTTACATAAGTAAGTTATGATTCTTTTCAGTATCGAAAATGACCTTTCCACACTTGCTGTTGTGACCGGAATAGTTGCCCAAACTGTTAAAAGATATTTGATTGTTGGAAATCTGCTCGTGTCACAAAACCCCAATACTTGTAAAACCCCGGCATCTTTCTCGAGTCCCGATAATTTCTCACGCCACAATTTATACTCAGCTTTTACAGCGAATTCTGATACTCGATCATCAAAGTATAGCGAAAGATGATGCAAGTCATCTACTTTTTCAATTGCAGCAAATCCATGGAGAGGTATCTGTAAGCTTGATAATATTCCCCCGTTCTCATTAGGAAATTTGTCTGACGAATTCTGAATTAGCGTATTGAGGCAAAGAATAAAAACAGCAAACCGAAAGTACGATTCAACAGAGTCTGTTTGATAATTGGAACGAGTTGTTTGCTTCAACGTGAGTCTCGGAACTTTCAGCTCCATATCGAATGTGCCTTTGCATGCTTTTTGGCTGCTATACAAATAAGCGTAAAGCTGAAAAGTCTGTTACAAACCAAGAGACTGACGAGAAACTTGCTTTTCTAAACTGCTATAAGTAAGCAGGCCACAGTTTTCGAAATAGTCCAAGATTTGTCTAAAATTTCTTTGAATCCCATGTGGATGATTTGGAACAGTTCTACGAAAGATAGTATGCTGTCATGTCGTTCGATGAATCTTGTTTTGCAAAGACGAATAATTCTCTTTTTTTTGCTATATTTTTGGATGAGATCTTGAAGAATTTTAATCGCATACGCGTGGTTTCTAAATAAGTTCACTACATCGTTCACAATCCCAAGACAATTCCGAACAGGTTGGACTGACACTAAATTTGACAATGCGAGGTTCAAACGATGGCTAAAACAATGAGCGTACATCATCAATAAGTACAGATTCTTCATTGTCGCCTGGACGCCACTGACATGACCGGACATGTTACGTGCTCCATTGTAACCTTGACCAATGCATTTTTCCATTTTGAGGCCCAACTCTTTACAACGTTTCTGGAAAGCTTCAGTTATTTTTTCAGGAGTCTGGTTGTGAATCGGTACAAATCCTACAAAGTCTTCACGAATAATCAGTTTTTACAAGTCTTCGTCGAAGTCGAGGTATCTGAGACATACTGACATTTGCTCAGTGCCTGATATATCCATGGTTTCATCTCCGAGCAAGGTGAAGCATGGTGCATTATCAACTTTCTGAATAATTTCCCTCATGACAATGTCAGAACATATCTAAATTATTTTATTCTGAATATCTGGACTCATGTATTGGGCATTTTTCAAATGATTGAGAACGTGTCTTTCCAAACTTACATCCCCGGAATCGATTCGAAATCGCAAAAGAGCTCGGAATTTTCCATCATTCAGTTGTGGTCTTATCAATGACAAAGGTCCACTATCGTGATCGCCTCTCAAGGGTAATTCTTGCTGAGCACAAAAAAGAATGGTTTTAATTATTGGCATGATAGCTGCTCTATTTTCTTTTTTCTCTTTGGCTTGCTACGTATCCATTAGAGACATAATATCTGATCGTTTTCCTGAAGATACCTCAAGGAAATTTTTGGCAAACTAGGAACAAGTCTTGTGGTATTGTTTGTTTGCATGCTTTCTAAAATCTTCCGTCGCATTTGTCCAATTTCTGTAGCAGCTGGTGACAAGTTGTCCTGGAATTTGTGGTTTCCTTTGCCAACTCCTTCATGAAAAAACAGCCAGCATGGTTTGCAGTACGCGCCATCATCTCGTTGAGAATAAGCGAGGAAAGGAAAGTCTTTCATCCAAGTTTCTTGAAAACTCCTGTTGCGCCCGTGTTTTTTAGTAGTTGGATAGAAAAGCCCTTTCGAGATCATCGGTGAAGTTCAAACGAGCTTTTTTGTGTAATCATCCAAGGAGGATCTATCCATATTGCCAATGTCGAGTTTTGGATCGACAACATTTGTCTTTGGAGAAGCATGAGCACACGTGTCAGACTGATCGGGAATTTGAGAATGCAGATTGTCGTCTGCAATAAATAAGGACAATTTTTTAGACATAAAAATGAAGCAAGTTTTTGAAGGGTAACATAAAATCATTTGGAATAGAATCTTTGCAAAAAATGTAATATTCCTGGGACATCCCAGGTATAAAAAATGTCCTTAAGGTATTTAAACAAATCACTCGTCAATCGTCATCTGTAATATTTACATGACACTTACAATTTTTTATATTACTGTCGAGAAAACAGTATCACTGATGCGACAATGAGGAAAAACTCAAACAAAAATTTTCTAGTCTTTCTAGGTGTTATTTAAATCTATTTGAATTAATATGAAATTCGCAAAAATCTTTATATTAGAAAAATGCTTGTCAAGTATAAAGAACGAATAATTTTATCTCGCTTTATGCATATTTATTAGTAACACTTAAAAAACTACGATATGAATTATCAGTGTTGACGCTTGAGGTTATGCAAACTCTTTCATGACTCCGGCTATTAGTAAGGTCAAAATACACATGACTTACCTTTCAATTCATTCTTTTTTGATATCTTGAGAAATTCAACAATAGATGTTTGGTCTTGTGCACGTTTCAATTCAATTTCACATCTCATAAACAACAATAGTGTCCTGCGTACGTCTGTAACTGTTGCTTATCGAAACTGCAACTGAGTGTGAGTTCGCCACGTGTGTATTGGGTGTTAGTCAAACGAAATATCTGATATAGTGCTTTCGAGTGGAAGATTTTTTTCTGATCCGGATCGATATATCCCGAATTGGATCATAAAAATTGCGCGGGAAATTTCCAACACCAGTAGACTGTGCGAAAACCAACACCTAGTATAAGTGTACTTTATGTTTCACACGCGGCTTTGATAATCGTATTCGAGATAATCGATCCAAATCGGAAGTTAATCTCCTGTTCAAATATCCTAATAGAGGTATTATATGCCTCACGGGCGTAGCGTTGCCTTAAAAATATGGTCTGTTGTCGATAGGCATATTTTAAAAACATGAATCACATCCATAGGCAAATTTTAGGGATCGCTGAATTTCGGGGGGTCGGGCCCGTCGGGCCCTACGGCTGACCACGGCCCTGTGATGTAATTTTTGAAGAATTATAAGCTAGTAGAAGTAACTATGTCATTCATATTGCATTTCCCTGATTTTCTCAATACAATAAAAAAACTTCTATGAATAATATCGATTTTTAAATAGTATCAGATTTTCCGTAGAGTCCACAAGATTAAATTTTAAGTAAAAAAAAAAATCCAGGAAAAAAGTAAATTTTTAGAGCAAAAATATGATTCTGCAATTGACAACCAAACGGTATTTGTGTATTCCCCACACTTGTAAACAAACTTTTTAAAACTAAACGTCAAAGCATTGAAAACAGTAATTTAGTGATTGTAAATTCTCTTTTGTTAAATCTCCTTCGGTTTTAACGAATACATTCTCATCACGTATCTCGTGCTTCGCACTCGAATTTGTCCCTCAAATTGTATATCATTCCACTAAGTGTATATATAAAAAAATGCGCATTTAAAAAAAAAATTGTTATTAATACATTTACCGTAAGGGGGGGAGTCGATTTAACTCAGGCCGAAATTTCAAATCGGTGCCATTTGAGAACCAAGCAAGAAGACCGGTCCTTACCCCCCATCTATTAGGTGTATAACTTAATTTTCTACTTTTTTTACAAAAAACATTTTATATTATGAAATATATAAATACCAGATCAATCCTCGAAATATTATTCACCGTTTTCGATGACCTTGCCCCATCACGCAGGCAACATACGAACACCATTGCGAAAGAAACTTGCGGACTTTGAGGCGATAAAGTCGTCGACGAATTGTCGTACGTCGTCCAGATTTGGGAGGCGTCTACCTTCGCTCAATTTGATTAGTTTTCGACTGTAGCGTTCTGCAGCAACTGTTTGACCTGTTTACAAAAGTTTGTAATAAAGTACGTCTTTCATATCCCATCAGATACAGAGAACTTTCTGCATGTGGATTTTTTGTTGAGGAGTGGATGTCGATGGTTTTCCGGAATCCACCCTGGCGGGCCAAAGGAACCGAAAGAAGCCTCTACAAAGTACCCATAAAGACCCCATTGGGTCCCTATTCGGTTCCTTTTTTAAAAACTCAAAAAAACAGCAAGATCAACTTTCAAACTGTTGAAATTTGGATTCTACATTTAATTTTCTATTAGAAACTCACGGAGTAATCGCAATACTTTTTTTGCAGCGTTAAAAATGTTAAAAATGTAATTAAATTCTGCTGAAGACGACTTCAAGCGCGTCCATAATAGTTCAAGTAGTATTTTGTATGCGAAGTTTCAAAATATAATTCTCTCTTACTAGCATCGCAGCGTTGTTGTCTGAGGTTTCAAGTGCGTGGCGCTAACATCCAAAAGAAATTCTTAAAGTTACAGACGGCCCATGTAAATGACATGTATTTTATTTTTAAAAGTTTTTAACGCTCCAAAAAAGTATTGCGATTACTCTGTGAGTTTCTAATGCAAACTTAACGTAGAATCCGAATTTCAACAATTTAAAAATTGATTTTTCTGTTATTTTCAGTTTCTTAAAAAGGAACCGAAAGGGGACCCATTGGGGTCTTTACGGGTACTTTGTAGAAGCTCCATTCGGTTCCTTCGGTCCGCCAGGGCACCCAAGACTTTTTACGTTTAGGGTTCACATAACAAATGTATTTTTCATCTCCCGTCACAATTTTCCACAAAAAATTTTTTTTCTACTTAATCAGCAGTGAAAGGCGCATTCTTATTCGTTGGCTCAGGTTATGTCGGTCAGTTCGTGTGGAACCCAGCTTCCTTTCTTTTGTATTTTTCCCATTGCATGTAATCGTTTGGAGATATCTAATCGTTTGGACATAGCTAATCGTTTGGAGATAGCTGCTTGTGCCACTCCTAACTGATCTGCAAGTTCCTTTTGCGTTTACGCTGAGTTTTCTTCGAGCAATGCTTGCAATTCTGTATCTTTAAATTTTAGAGGCTGCCCAGGGCGCTCTCGGTCACTAAAATCAAAATTGCAACATTTGAAGCGTTTATACTAATATTTGCACACATCGTAAGACACAATATTCTTTCCGAGAGTAAAAAAAATTGAATGGCATGCTTTAATTGCTTTTTCCCTTGTTGGAACTCGTAGAGAATACAGTGCTGAATGTGCTGCTTATCGGTCGACATCGTAGATACTACTGTTTTGTGGGTTTCTACAGCTCTACGAGGCGTGATATATAGTGTATGTAAAACTTCAAGGTTAACTTTTGAGTCACTTGTATCCTTCAGTCAGCTATAGGTTGCAATCAAAGTGCAATTTGGGTTGATTTGACCCCCCTCCCACCCACCCACCCTACGGTTTACGTATATATTTCGAAAGATCACACTTGAGGTAAGTTTAATATTTTTCCTTTTTTTCTGTACTATCGAGAGTGAGGTAAATGAACTTATTACTCTTCATAAGTCAAAGCATAAAAATTCATTATTTACTACATTTTAATCAAGTTAAAACGATAATAGGGGCACGAAACATAAGAGGTGCATTTACCTTACGATTTCATTTTACATTATTTGAGTAAGAAAAATCATGGTCCTCTACATATTTGAAACAAAAAATAATTTTTGGTTACTAAATAAATGGTTTCGCATTGGACCAATGTGTATATTTCTATCAAAATAGCATCGGATCGAATCGACCCCCCCCCCCCTCTGACGGTCAAGTAGTGCAAACAAAGCCCTACGGTTAACGAGTTAAACATTTTGTAGAAAGTGTCGATGTAAGTTGTTGGTTGATGTAAGTTTAACTACTTACATCAACAATTTCAACAAAATTCATTTTTGAGTGTCAATACAATCCCCCCGGCGATTATTAAACATTTTACTTCAACTTCTGTCGTTTTTTATCAAATCGATTCGCTTATTCCCAATATTATTTTTGCTATTTAAACGTTACCCATAAGGCCTACACGAAGCCCGCCATATATTTCAGACAGATCTTTAGGCTTAAGATAATCCTGGGTGTTGATGTTTTTCATGGTCATAAGGCATCGCTCTTCCACTTTTGGATGCCTGCCCGCGGTTAAACTTGGTGTCGTCTCTTTTTCTTTGTTGCCGGTTTGTTCCAGCGGTGGTAGAGTAGACGTTCCGCTTACATAGCCCCTTTTGTGGAGTGGTCGTGATTTTGTCACTGCCTCCACCTAAAAGCCCCGAGGTTCCGCGAACCATCAAATTGTCTCTATCTCCATCGGCTCCTCCAGTTTTGGAGTAGTCGGCATTGAAGGCCGACCCATTGTCGGGAGCCCTGTGCGTTATATTTCATCGAACCGCACTTACTACAACTATATTTGGTATTATAATTTTTCTTCCCACGAGAAACTAGGAAAAGGGGTGCGTCTTTCCATGTAGAATAGGGTGGTCCAAAACAGCGACTTTTAAATAAATTCAAACGATCTTCCCAAATCGCTTCGAAATTCAAAAAATTTAAACCCATATTTCTTTTTAATTTGGATTGTTAATGGTGCCTGTTGGGACTTCAAATTTGCATGGGAAAAAGTCACTTTTTGGTATTTTTCAAATCATTTTTCAGGGTTAGGGAAAAGTTGACATTAAAGTTATAAGACTTGTAGAGAACTTTGAAACAAAGAATTTGACTTATTATACATATGGGTTTGACGCCACGAACCCACCCCCACGGTGTCCTGAAAACTACCCATAAATCAACAAATGTACATTCTTCAGGAATTTCAACCTATTAAGCAGTTTTTTCTTCTTTTTTCCGGAAATCATAACTATAGCTCTATTGGAATGTTTACAAATGTTCTTCAGTTAAGTTTCACTTATTTAAATAAATTATATTTGCTTAAATAATCTGTTTTTCTCCAAAATTCGTCTAAAATCTGTTTTTTGAGATCGGAATGGCAATTTATTATCTCAAAAAGACTTTATTTATTGCAAAATTTCGTCCTATTGTTTAAAAATTAATTATTATTATCAATTTCCAACTTTTTTTAAAATTATGGTAGAAATGTCAGCTTTTCTTGTAATAAACCTATAGATTTCACATAATTTGGATATTCCTCTTCTCTACTAACAGTTTCTTAATTGAGTGCTTAAAGTCTTATTGGCTACTAATGTACTAATAGTCACTGGTGACTTCTACTAACAGTATTATAATATATGATATCAAATATTTTTCTTTGTATAATTACATTCTTGTTCCCCAGTTTTCCGAAAGAACCCTCCATATTGAATATGGCTACTTCTTCCTTCGTTCTCCTGTCCCTTTGTACCGTTAGTAGTAGCCTTAAGTTTCTCGGCTGTGACACTTTTAGCTACGTCTATATTTAACATGACAGAATTACGGAAGAAAGTGTTTTTAGTTGGTTTTGAAGAGCAGCAAGTTATTGGATGTAAGCCTCCAAGCAATTTACATATTTTCAGGGTTGTACTATATAATATGAGATACGTCAAGTTTGAGACTAAGTGCTCATCTTGTCGTGGATGAAATGAAAGTTTTCTGGACTAAGGCAAATCTACCGATAAGAGATCACCAACGCTGCGTGGAAAAAGTAGAAAACTTGTATGAAGAATACAGGAAGATACAAAAAAATTCCATTAGAGAGTAGAGGTACAAGTAAAGAAGTAGAATTATTTTTTACAAAACCTGAAAATGATCTTCGACATCGCACCGCAATGAATGTTAGAGGACTCTAAAGTTTCAGCCAAAGTTAACGATTTCTAACTAATCAAAGGAACGAGAATGAAGAAGAATGTCTTGCACCCATTACAACATACACTGATGAGAAGGAGAGACACTAAAAAATTCTTGAAATTCGGAAAAATGTACTCGTAAGGAAGCGGAACTGTTGAGTAAGTTTCGCATCTTTTCACAATTAAGTTTTACAAATCAAACAAAGGAAAAATCCTTCACGATGATTATTTGTATCACTTTTTAACATTTTTTAATGTATCTCGAAATTTTTTTCAAGAAAATGATTGATCTATTTATTCATTCACATCATAAATTATTCTATGCATTTGTCGAAACGTCTTGGAAAGCTTAAAGAACGTTGAAATTCCGTGAATACGAAGTATTTTTACGTAATCTTAATTTCTTACGTTTTTAAGAACACCCAAATACCTCCGAAAATAACCGTTTTAATTAAAAGTTTTGCTGCATCTCTGGATGCAGCGAAATTGAGTAACAGACAAGCAGTTCATATCCTTTCGGCTTGTGCTGATGCTCTAGGAGTCAATATATCTTCTGCTGTTTTGAGCAGATCTTCTATACATCGCTTCAGACAAAAATTCAGAATAGAATACATGGAGAAAATTCCAGAGAAAAGTTAGAAGTTCCAGGATAAAGCAGCCGTCTTACATTGGTATATGAAATTGCTGCATGCACTCACTAGCAAGGAAAAAGTTAATCGACTGCCTATTCTAATCAGCACAGAGGGTGAGGAAATATTTCTGGGAGCCCTCGAAGCTGAAACAGGAACGGGGAAAGTTGATGCCGAGGCCGTTTACGAAACTTTTTTACAATGGGACTTTCAAAAGAGGTGAAAGCTTTCTTCTGTGGAACGATAGCTTCGAATACTGGAAAGAACAACGGTGCTTATAAGTTGCTAGAGGTTGCCATGGGAGATTATAAAATACTGTTTTCTTGTCGTCATCATATGGCTGAAATATACTTGATAGCAGCTTTCGAAACAAAGTTTGGACAGTAAGCGGGTCTAGATGTTCCGTTCTTCAAGAAATTTAAAGATTCCTGGAGTACCATAAATCACACGAAATTCCAGTCTGGAGTGGCAGATCGGTAGGTGGCGAAAGATCTTCGAGTTAAATTATCAACACTGTCGGGAAGATTACCAAGAATTCCTAGAACTTGTTGTAATTTTCCTAGGAGAGGTACCACCACGAGGAGTTTCCTTTCGAGATCCTGGAGCAATGCACCAGGCTAGGTGGTTTGCAAAAGCCCTTTATATCCTCAAAATATTCCTCTTCCGACAGGTGTATCCTCTGTCTAGCAGCAATCTAAAGTTTTGCCGCGAAATTTGTTTATTGCAAGTAAAATTTTACAGTAAAATATGGCTCAATACACCTCTTGCAGCCAAGGCACCACAGAAAGACTTTCAGATGTTAAAATCAATTCATCTCTTTTCGAAGCAGGATCGAGAAATTTCAACTGCTATCTGCGAAAAGTTGAGCTTACATCTTTGTCACCTTGTACCGGATAATAATATTATTTTCAGCTTTCCAGCTAGAAACATCCTTTCTTGAAGAAGACGCTTTACACTGGATGGGGAATGCAGCCTATCAAAAAGGGATTATATGTTTCATATATTCTACAAAAATGTTTTTGTTACCACAAAGAATTCTGCAATTTTACCAATTTTTTTGTTACAAATTCATGTCCTTGCAATTCAATAAGGCAATTCTCAATATTCATAGTCATAAACTGTTATGATACTCCTAACGGTCGATATAAGACATCTTCTTTCATTGCAAAAACGAGACATTTCGATTAACTTGACTGGAAAGATGTAATTTCTGGACTAAGGAACCTTCGCCTTGCTCTAGAAAAAGAGGAACAGCAAAGAAGCTGTATAGCAAATTCAGTAAGTAGACTTGCTTGATTCGGTGCCCAAGATAAAATTCGCAACACCTTCACCCCTATTTTTCGGTGTGCTAATGTCCAGATAACGCTTTGTCATGGTAGAATTGAAGTGCCCCCGGAGGAATTAAGGCAAGAAATGATAAAGGAATGTCAAGAGAGTCTAATGGGAGGGCACAAGAATGTAGCAAAAACGTATACACTGTTAGAAAAAAGTCGCTGAGTAACACCGATAAATTAACGTTTTTCCCTCTGTAACTTAAGCGTGTGAAGATGAAATTGGGGGGGGGCAGTTATTAGAATCTACTGTATAAATTTCAAATTTTTGAAGTCTTTATGCAGGCTATGTTAGAATTTCACGACTGATTTCAAAATTCTAAATATTGGATTGATTACTGGAGTATAATTTTTATAATTAAAAATAATTAACTTTTTCGGTATTTAAGCTCATCTTTCTGTTTTACGTTCTCCGAGTCTTTTTAAAGTTGAGTTCAAATTTTACTGTAGACTTCGCATTTTTCAAAACCAAATTCTGCGACTACAGTACGAGTTTTATGATTTAAAATTCGAAAACGCCTTTTTCATTTTATGTTTCGTAGTTTTTAATTGTTTTTTGCTCATTTGCTCCTCTCAATAATTTTTTTCTCTCCATAATTTTCTTTTTCTCCTCCTCACTCCCCACTTTTACTAGAAACATTCCTTCTTTTCCGTATTTTGACCCTCCTATTCTCTTGACTCCTTCTACCCTTACCTGCACTCTAATATCTCGAAAAAGATTTGTTATTTCCACTTCTCCTGTTTCACTCTCCACTTTTAATCTCTTGACTACTATGTTATTTTTCCTCTTTGCCCTTTCTTCCCCTTCTAATCTTCTTTCGTTCTCACTGAGTCTTTTCTTCAATCTTTCATTCTCACTTCGGACGTTCTTTTCCTTCCCTTGAACTATTTCCTCACTTTCTGTTTTCTCCCCCATATGCTCAATCCTAATTTCTAGACTGGATACCCGCTCTTCCAACTGCTTTATTTCTCTAGATCACTGTTCCTCAACCTCTCTCTATCTATTCTCAATGCTCTCTAGCTTACCCCAAACCTTGTCTTTCACCTCCTTCCAACGTTTATCCCATTCTTCCCAATTTTCTCTGACCTTTTTCACTTCGCCCCTTACATCGGTTCCCTGCCTATTCATATCCCTATTCATTTCATCCAATCTCTTTCTTGTTTCCTCTCTAAAGCCT
>NC_046663.1:143165521-143170162 GCF_010883055.1 Belonocnema kinseyi
CTTCCCCAGCCACTCTTTTCCTTTTTTCCTCCCCTTCACTGCTAGTCGCGCTTGCCTTTTTTTGCCATTCGTCCAGATTTCTGTTCGAACCCGCGTTGCCTAGCTTGTTAAGGCGCTGTAAATTTGAGGGCCTTCCCCGTTGCTTGCCCGTACCTCAATCCGCTACCCTCCCCACCCGGGTCGACTTCTCGGTACTTTCATCACCGCTGCTGTCACTGCGATCAACGTCACCCATCCCCCCACTTTCAATGCTTTCAGCAACGTTAGCTGTTGCAGCCACTACGGTTTTCTGCTCTGTGCGATCGTCCAGTAACTGTTGCCCTCTGGCGCAAGTTTGTGGACTTCGCGTCGTCGGCATCCTACCTTACCCAAAGCTCTGTGACGTTTCCCGCCTTTAATTCCTACCTCTTGCCCCCCTGACCAAGCAACTATTTTTTCACTCCTAACCTCAAAAACTTCACACGCTCCAAATTTTCACCTCAAACCACTCACATTCACCCTTCACACCTTTGCCTTCACTCACCCTTCTTCCTTTACACTCGATTTACACTCCTTTACACTCGCCTTTTCTGCATCCACTCACTCTTTTTTCCTCCACCAAAGCCAAAAATACACCACTTGACAAAAAGAGTTCTTTCGCGATCGGTACCGGAAACGGAAGCCCAATTTTACGAAGTATTTTTCTGAATGAAAATAAATAAATCAATTGTACAAAGTATTATTTCGAATTAAAATAAATAAATCAATTTTACGAAGTATTTTTTCGTATTAATATAAATAAATTAATTTGTCGAAGTTTTTCTTTCGAATTAAAATAAATACATCAATTTTATGAATTATTTTTTTCAAAGTAATATAAATATATCATTTTACAGAGTATTTTTTCGAATTAAAATAAATAAATAAATTTTACGAAGTATTTTTTTGAATGAAAATAAATAAATCAATTGTACAAAGTATTCTTTCGAATTAAAATAAATCAATTTTACGAAGTATTTTTTCGAATTAAAATAAATAAATCAATTTCAAAAAAAATTTCCGCACTTTTTCGAATTAAAATAAATAAATTTTACGAAGCATTTTCTCGAAGTAAGCTAAGTGAATCAATTTTAACAAGTATTTTTTCGAATTAAAATAAATCAATCAATTTTAGGAAGTATTTTTTCAAATTAAAATAAATAAATCACGTTTACGAAGTACTTTTTCGAATTAAAATAAATAAATCAATTTTACGAGATATTTTTTCGAATTAAAATAAATAAATCAATTTCGCGAAGTACTATTTCGAATTAAAATTAATTAATCAATTTTACGAAGTATTTTTTCGAATTAAAATAAATAAATCAATTTTACAAAGTGTTTTTTCGAATTAAAACGATTAAATCAATTTCACGAAGTATTTTTTCTAACTGAAATCAACAAATTAATTTCACTATGTTTTTTTTCGAATTAAAATGACTAAATCAATTTTACAAAAATTTTCTGCACATTTTTTCTAATTGAAATAAATAAATAAATTTCACGAAGTATTTTTTCGAAGTAAAATATGTAAATCAATGTTAAGAAGTATTTTTTCGAATTAAAATAAATCAATCAATTTTAGGAAGTATTTTTTCCAATTAATATAAATAAATCAATTTTACGAAGTGCTTTTTCGAATTAAAATAAATAAATCAATTTTACAAAGTATTTTTTCGAATTAAAATGATTAAATACATTTTAAACAACTATTCTTTTGAATTGAATTAACTAAATCAATTTTACGAAGTATTTTTTTTGAATGAAAATGAATGAATCAATTTTACGAAGTATTTTTTCGAATTAAAATAGATAAATAAATTTTACGATGTATTTTTTGGAAGTAAAATAAGTAAATCAATCAATTTTAGGAAGTATTTTTTCGAATTAAAATAAATAAATCAATTTCAGGACATATTTTTTCAAATTAAAATAAATAAATTAATTTTAGGAAGTAGTTTTTCGAATTAAAATGAATAAATCAATTCTGCGAAGTCTTTTTTTGAATTAAAATAAATAAATCAGCTTCACGAAAATGTTGTAAGTATTTTTCCAAATTAATATAAATAAATCAATTGCACGAAAATTTTCTATATATTTTTTCGAATAAAAATAAATGAATCAATTTTACGAAGTGTTTTTTCGAATTAAAAAAAATATATCTATTTCGCGTTATATTTCTAAGTATTTTGTCGAATTAAAATAAATAAATCCCCTTCACGAAAATGTTCTTAGTATTTTTTTCGAATTAAAATAAAAAATTATTTTCACGTGAATTTTCAAAGTAACTTTTCGGATTAAAATAAATAAATAAATTTCACGTTGTATTTCTAAGTATTTGGTCAAATTATAATAAATACACCAATTTTACAAAGTATTTTTTTGAATTAAAATGATTAAATCAATTTTACCAAGTATTTTTGCTAATTAAAATAAATAAATATCACGTTATATTTCTAAGTATTTTATCTAACTAAAATAAATAAATCAATTATACGAAGTATTTTTTCAAATTAAAACGAATAAATCAATTTCACAAAAATTTTCTGCACATTTTTTCGAATTAAAATAAATAAATCAATTTCACGTTATATTTCTAAGTATTTTGTCCAATTAAAATAAATAAATTAATTTTACGAAGTATTTTTTCGAATTAAAATGAATAAATCAATTTTACGAAGAATTTTTTCGAATTAAAATAAAGAAATCAGCTTCACGAATATGTTCTAAGTATGTATGTATGTATGTGTGTATTTAATCTCTCCCTTTTACGGGTTTGAGGGCCGCCGCTCCCTGTACATATATTTACAATTCTATCCTTAGTCTAACTCAACTACTACTTATATTCTACTCTTTGCATTACGTAGGATAAACAATAGTAACAGTAGTGATATTCATTCCTAAAATGAGCAAGCTTCCAGGACTTCCGTTTCCTCTTACCATAAAAAAATTGCATTTTCCACGATATTGAAAACAATTTTCGATTTTTACTGTCCCTTTTCAGGATCACCCGTTTGGCTCTGCCCTACTTCCTTGCTTTCCCTTACTTCATCCAATTTCTTCATCCACATCACTCCCTGTCCACTACCATCCCAGATCCATCTCACACACTCATCCACACTCAACTGTCCTTCTTTATCTCCTCTTCATTCATCCAATATCTGCATGCCCTCACTCCTTCTCCCATTCTGAACTGTACAACCGTACCCCATTTTTCTTCCTTTTTTATTTTTTGCAGATATTCTGGTTCCGTCAAACCTTTGACCATCATATACCATCTATTGTACCTCGAAACTATAATCTTTGTCCATCTCTCTTCTCCTTGTTTAACCAATAGCTCTAACTCTATGTCCTGCCACTCCATAACCCCTTCTCGAATATTACACACCCTTCTCATTTTTCTCCTTTCTACCTCCCATTTTTTATTTCCCACATTACCTCTCGCTTCATTGTTCCGAATTTCACCGAAACATGCTTGTGCAATTTTCCTTCCCTCTCCCCTTTTTAGCTTCTCTCCAAACCTCCATGCTCTCTTAATTTGTCTAGTAACCATATTTTCTCTTCCTAACTCTTCTTTTAACAGATATCCTGGGCAACTCCAGCTAAACCCCATTACCCACCTCAGGAATCGCTCATGCATGCTCTCTACTTTCCTATGTTCCTTCCATTCCCAGATCTCCACACCATAATACAACACCACCCACACCAACGCATCAAGCAACCAGACGCTCATTCTTCAATCGGTCTTGAACCTTCTTTTTCCTATACCCCATACTTGGCCCATTGCTTTACTCGCACATTCAATTCTTTTCCTCTCCTGCAGCTCGTTTACTCCTTCTGCCTCAAATCAAAAACGTAGGTAACAGAACTCATCCACAATTTCCACTTTTTGTCCGTTCATCTTCCAAACGTAATTTATTTTGCTCTTTCTATTTCTGAAAAACATCACCTTTGTCTTATCTACGTTCGCCGTCAGCTCATTTCTTCCCACATACACTTCGAAGATTCTCATCATTAGGTTCATCCCCTTCTCATCATCTGCTAATAGAACTACATCGTCCGCGTATGCTAGAGAGTATTAGTCCGGGAGCTGTGTATGTTCCCGTATGCATTCAAGAGGCAAAAGGTAAAAGCTAGTTAACCTTATGTATTTTGACCCGCTGAATCCAATGGTACCGGTTAATTTTACGAGAAGTGGATAGGTTTTGTTTAAAACGCAATTGTTTAAACAAATAGGAAAAAATGGTTTTTCTTTATGGGACAAATTTTTTTAGTAAATATGGACAATTCTAAGCATAAAAGTTCTCTTGCAACTTTTTTGTTAAATGCATATTTACAAAGTTATAAATTTTCAAAGTTCAAAATTTGACGTTTTTTGCAAACTTTGAGTATCGATTATTCTTGACGTATTGAATATTTTTTGAAAATTGAAGAAGCAACTTGTTCTTTGAAAGCTCCTCTACCTATTCATTGTACGCGACATTGGATTAACCAGTCTGAAGCCTAGTTATCGCAATTTAAAAGTAGCGCCTTTTGTGCGCGCGACAGTGCGTTTGGCGCTTATGGCCGGCGCGCGGCGAGGTACTCGCGGCCTTACTGAAGAAAGTATGAAGTTTGTCCCGA
>NC_046663.1:143170262-143188447 GCF_010883055.1 Belonocnema kinseyi
CTGTTTTGGAATTTTTCATTATGCAATATTTTACAGTATTCCGTAAGTTTAAATTTAAATATTCAAATATTTTCGCGGGAATCTTTACTTTTCCGAATTTGATAAGTCGATGTAAAGCTTGTACTCGAACTACTTCGTGTTGCTGTTTAGAAGACAAAATAAAATGTTGCTCATTTTGTTTGTGTCAAAAAAACAATACGTGCAAAAATAAATTTAATAAGACTGATGAACAAAAATGAGCGGAAAAATATTCATATTTTGTGTATTTTGATACGTACAAACAGTGTATGATATTTAGTCGATAATAAAACAATATTTATTTATAATAAAATAATCATTTGGTGAGAACTGATTGATTGACTGCAAAGTTTCGGGACAAACTTCATACATTTTTCAGTAAGGTCGCGAGTACCTCGCCGCGCGCCGGCCATAAGCGCCAAACGCACTGTCGCGCGCACAAAAGACGCTACTTGTAAATTGCGATAACTAGGCTTCCGACTGGTTAATCCAATGTCGCGTACAATGAATAGGTAGAGGAGCTTTCAAAGAACAAGTTGCTTCTTCAATTTTCGAAAAATATTCAATGCGTCAAGAATAATCGATACTCAAAGTTTGCAAAAAACGTCAAATTTTGAACTTTGAAGATTTATAACTTTGTAAATATGCATTTAACAAAAAAGTTGCAAAAGAACTTTTATGCTTAGAATTGTCCATATTTACTAAAAAAAATTTGTTCTATAAAGAAAAACCATTTTTTCCTATTTGTTTAAACAATTGCGTTTTAAACAAAACCTATCCACTTCTCGTAAAATTAACCGGTACCATTGGATTCAGCGGGTCAAAATACATAAGATTAACTAGTTTTTACCTTTTGCCTCTTGAATGCATACGGGAACATACCCAGCTCCCGGACAATATAGTTTGCTATTACCCAAAACCGTTCCTCCTTTCCCTTTCTCCTTTAGCTTCTCCTCTACGTCTGCTAATAAGATACTAAATAGTAACGGACTGCACCCTTGCCTTAGACCTCGGCTTGTCCAGAAATCCTGCCCTTTTTTCTTTCCTATTTTCACCCTAATCCTGGTTTCAGTAAAAATTTCCTTAATCCTCACCACTAACTTTTCCTCTACACCCCTCTCTTTCATTGCCTGCCACTCTTTTCCTTTTTTCCTCCCCTTCATTGCTAGTCGCGCTTGCCTTTTTTTGCCACTCGTACAGACTTCTGTTCGAACCCGCGTTGCCTAGCTTGTTAAGGCGCTGTAAATTTGAGGGCCTTCCCCGTTGCTTGTCCGTACCTGAATCCGCTACCCTCCCCACCCGGGACGACTTCTCGGTACTTTCATTACCGCTGCTGTCACTGTGATCAACGTCACCCATCCCCCACTTTCAATGCTTTCAGTAACGTCAGCTGTTGCAACCACTACGGTTTTCTGCTCTGTGCGATCCTCCAGTAAAAGTTGCCCTCTGGCGCCAGTTTGTGGACTTCGCGTCGTCGGCATCCTACCTTACCCAAAGCTCTGTGATGTTTCCCGCCTTTATTTCCTACCTCTTGCCCCCCTGACCAAGCAACTATTTTTTCACTCCTAATCTCAAAAACTTTACACGCTCCAAATTTTCACTTCAAACTACTCACTTTCACCCTTCACACCTTTGCCTTCACTCACCCTTCTTCCTTTACACTCGATCTCCGCACTTTCTGCCTTTTCTGCATCCACTCACCCTTATTTCCTCCACCAAAGCCAAAAATACACCACTTGACAAAAAGAGTTCTTTCGCGATCGGTACCGGAAACGGAAGCCAAAATGTTCTAAGTATTTTTTGCAATTAAAATAAATAAATCAATTGCACGGATATTTTCTATGTATTGTTTTGAATAAAAATAAATGAATCAATTTGACTAAGTGTTTTTTCAAATTAAAATAAATAAATCAATTTAACGAAGGATTTTTTCGAATTAAAATAAATAAATCGATTTTACGAAGTATTTTTTCGAATTAAAATAAATAAATCAAAAATAGATTTTACAAAGTGTTATTTGGAATTAAAATAAATAAATCAATTTTACGAAGTATTTTGTCAAATTAAATAAAATAAATCAATCTTACAAAGTATTTTTTCG
Source organism: Belonocnema kinseyi (assembly GCF_010883055.1). NCBI lineage: Eukaryota > Metazoa > Arthropoda > Insecta > Hymenoptera > Cynipidae > Belonocnema > Belonocnema kinseyi. The sequence continues at coordinate 143,172,382 of NC_046663.1, forward strand.
AGTTAAAATGAATAAATCAATTTTGCGAAGTATTTTTCCGAATTAAAATAAATAACTCAGTTTTACGTCATATTTCTAAGTTTTGTATACAATTAAAATAAATCAATCAATTTTACGAAGTATTTTTTCGAACCAAATAAATAATTCAATTTTACGAAATATTTTTGTCGAATTAAAATAAGAATATTAATTTTACGAAGTATTTTGTCATATTAAATTAAATAAATCAATCTTAGAAAGTATTTTTTCGTATTAAAATGGATAAATCAATTTTACGAAGTATTTTTTCGAATTAAAATAAATAAATCAGTTTTACGAAGTGTTTTTTGGAAATAAAATAAATTAATTAATTTCACGTTACATTTCTAAGTATTTTGTCGAATTAAAATAAATCAATCAATGTTACGAAGTATTTTTGCGAACCATATAAATAATTCAATTTTACGAAGTATTTTTTCGAATTAAAATAAGTCAATCAATTTTAGGAAGTATTTTTTCGAATTAAAATAAGTCAATCAATTTTAGGAAGTATTTTTTTGAATTAAAATATATAAATCAATTCTACAAAATATTTTGTCGAATTAAAATCAATACATCAATTCAACGAAGTATTTTTTAGAATTAAAATAAACAAAATTAATTTCACAAAAATTTTCTCAGCATTTTTTCGGAATAAAATAAAAAATCGATTTTACAAATCATTTTTTCGAATTAAAATGAATAAATCAATTTTACGAAGTACTTTTTCGAATTATAATAAATAAATCCATTTTTCGACGTATTTTTTTGAATTAAAATAAATAAATGAATTTTACGAAGTATTTTTTCGAATTAAAATAAATAAATCAATTTAGCTAAGTATTTTTTCGAATTGTAATAAACAAATCAATTTTACGAAGTATTTTTTCGAATTAAAATAAGTCAATCAATTTTAGGAAGTATTTTTTCGAATTAAAATATATAATTCAATTCTACAAAATATTTTGTCGAATTAAAATCAATACATCAATTCAACGAAGTATTTTTTAGAATTAAAATAAACAAAATTAGTTTCACAAAAATTTTCTCAGCATTTTTTCGGATTAAAATAAAAAATCGATTTTACAAATCATTTTTTCGAATTGAAATGAATAAATCAATTTTACGAAAGTATTTTTTCGAATTATAATAAATAAATCCATTTTTCGACATATTTTTTCGAATTAAAATAAATAAATCAATTTTACGAAGTATTTTTTCGAATTAAAATAAATAAATCAATTTAGCGAAGTATTTTTTCGAATTATAATAAACAAATCAATTTTACGAAGTATTTTTTCGAATTAAAATAAATAAATAAATTTTACGAAGTGTTATTTCGAATTATAATAAATAAATCAATTTTACGAAGTTTTTTTTCGAATTAAAATAAATAAATCAATTTTACGAGGTACTCTTTCGAATTACAATGAATTATTTAATTTTACGAAGTATTTTTTCGAATTAAAATAAATAAATCAATTGCGCGGAAATTTTCTATATATTTTTTCGAGTAAAAATAAATGAATCAATTTTACGAAGTGTTTTTTCGAATTAAAATAAATCAATCGATTTAAAGAAGTATTTTTCGAATAAAAATTAATTAATTAATTTTACAAATATTTTCTGAGCATTTTTTCGAAATAAAATAAAAAATAGATTTCACGCAACATTTCTAAGTATTTTATCGAAATAAAACAAATAAATCAATTTCACGTTATGTTTCTAAGTATTTTGTTGAATTAAAATAAAAAAATCAATTTTACGAATTATTTTTTCGAATTAACATAAATAATTCAATTTGACGAAGTACTTTTTCAAATTAAAATAAATTAATTAATTTTTAGAATTAGTTTTTCGAATTAAAATAAATAAATCAGCTTCCCGAAAATTTTCTAAGTATTTTTTCAAATTAATATAAATAAATCAATTGCACGGCAGCTTAAATTCACAAATTGTGAATTTATAAGCTGCAAGGCAGCTTAAATTCACAAATTGTGAATTTATATGCTGCACGGCAGCTTAAATTCACAAATTGGGATCCGACGGGCGATCCCCCCGGTCAACATGTAGAATAATTTTTTAAAAAAATTGTTGGAGGAGTAACTATTAAAAAAAAATAATAATAATAGATAATATTTGTTGAAACAATCCACGCGGAAACTCCAACTTCCGTTCTATACGTCGTAGCTCCATGATTCTTCGTGAATCATGAAGCTACGATTGAGTTTAAGTCGCAGTTTAAATATCGTAATTTTAGTTTAAGTCTTTATATTTTTAATTTTCAATTAAAAAGTTTATAATTTTACGAATTTTTCGGTCGACGCGTGAAGACCGAGGTAGTGCGTGCGAGGCAGCGCTCCCCCACTGCTTGGTTGCGACTCCGTTGTTGGTCTCGCGGCCAATCAGCGGGACCGCTGCCGCTCCCACTGCTCTCCTCACTAATAGGTTCGCGCCGCCGCGTCTACGGGCAAGTCCGTTGACATAAACCCTTTGATGACAAGGGACAACCAGGAACGCCGCCCTAATCGCCGGACGCGGCAACGTCGGGCGCGTCGTGCTGCCGCACCTGCAGGACCACCAGAAGGAGACCGTGTGCAGCCATCTCATGAGGAGCCGCCAAAGTACGTCGCTCGCCCTCATCCAGCCAACGTGCCAGCATATGACCCTCTCGTTTCTCACCCTCGAGTTGATGGTTGGTGGAATCTGTTAGAAATCCGTCGGGGAGTAGACGGAACTCGCGACCCGCGCACCCGCAGACCTTTCCGCGGCCGGAATCATTATCTGCGGTTGCCCCAGTTCGCGACGCAGCCACGTTACGCGTTTCCACCGGTGAAAATCGCTCACCGGGACGCCGCCGCATCACAACCTTCCCGTTTTCCCACTCACCTCTCTCCTCACCTTCCCCCCCTCAAACTCACTGTCTTTCTACTCCTACCTACATGCCCAGAGCACAACACCAGTCATCAGCACAATATCTACCCGGAATCATTCGGTTTCCGAGTGCGAACCCGAAAACTCGGTGGCGCCCTATCACAGCCCGTCCAGCATGGACAACTCCACCACACCGGCTCAACCTCAGCCCGGTAGCCAAAGGAGGTCATCGCTACCTATCGCGCAACGTGGTAGTAGCAAAAGCACACCCGATACAGCGCGAAGCGCTTCACGGGTATTATTCAGCGAGGCGCTGAACAATAACGTTGCCACACCAGGGCCTAGTAGTCGCCCAGATACAGTGGTCGCGCCAATTAATCCCCGGCCGATTATTTTACCTACACCGGCGTCTTGAGCGCGACGCGCTCAACACCACAGGCAGCAGTCACCACCCAACCACCGGCTAGTCAGCGCCATCAGCACCTTATCGCAGCCCCATCGCTGCCCAGTAGTGCCTCCACCATGACGAGTGCACCCACACAGCATATACTAGCAAAGCCGCTCGCTGATTGGCGCTCGTTGATACGCGCCATCCGCACGCCCGACGTCCCTCTGCCCACCTTCGCAGACATGGACCACGAAGACCCGGAGGCATTTTTGAATCACTGCGAGGGCAAAGTTTCGCACTTTGCTCACTCAACATTTCGCCGGTGTAGCAGCACTCAATAAGCTGCACATCAAACTCTATTCCACGAAGCAAGAGGAGCGTGAAGCCACAGGTATCTTCCTACAAAAAAAGTACCTGTTGGCCCTAAAATTACTGCCTTTGGCCCCGGAGGGACAAATTGTCTCCCTGTTATTGGAGGCCCTTAAGCCCTCTATCAAGAAGGTGCTACGCGCATCCAACATCGCCACGTTTGAAGAGCTGGTCGAAAGGGCCGTACAGGCCGAAGCCGACGAGAGAGAGGAGAACCCACGCAAGGCCAGCCGTGATCCACCTGCCAAGAACGGCACCACCACGGCCAACTGAACCTCCAACGCCGAGGCTAACTCGGCCCCGGCCAGGCCCCCGCCGCAGTGCCATTATTGCCCGGGGCACCACTTCCACAGAGAGCGCCCGGTTATCAAAGCACGTCAAAACGCCGCGGTTCCGGGAAACTGGAGGCACCGGGCGGCCGAGGCGGATGCCACTGCCGCCCCGACAACGCCGAGCGCGCCCCAGTCTTAAGCGCTGTCTCGGCTGATCTCAGCGGATTGCCCGAGTCCGACTACTCCTGGGCAAACGCGTTGTTAGCCGCCGTGGGGGCAACCATCAAGCTGAATGGTACCATCAATTTGTTCCCTACCATTCAGCAGGCCGATTATCCCGGCACATTCTACGTCAGTCCGGAACTCAGGGCCGAACTAATCCTGGGCCGGCCCTAGCTGAAACAGCACATGGTCATCCACGACCATGTAGCTGATTGTATATTCGTTGGTGCTACAGGACGTCAGAGGGTATATCTGAGCCCCCTTCACCACGACTACGAGCTCGCCTCCCCCACTGAGAAAATCGAGGTACCAGACAACTTCCCAGCTAAATACCAGCCCAAGTTTCGTCAACTTCTACGGTTGCACGCGCCAGTGTTCCACGGAGGCGGACGTCTCAAACAAACGCTGGCCAACGTGCCAAACCATATCCAGCTGAGGGACGGACACCCTTTTCGAGAAGCCCCCAGGCGTTATTCAGACGAGAAACGCCAATATATCGATGTCCAGGTTCGCGAAATGCTCCGTGATGGCATCATTGCGCCAACCACATCACCCTTTAGCTCGGCCATTGTAATCGCCGCGAAGAAAGATGGCGATTACCGTTTTTGCGTAGACTACCGCCGTTTAAACGGTATGACGGTAGACGCTCCCCAGTGCCTCCCGAGAATTCACAAGACGTTAAAGGATCTCGGCACGGCCAAAGTTTTCTCCACTCTAGATCTAAAGATTGGATACTGACAGGTGCCCATGGCGCCAGGCTCACGCCAATATACCGCCTTCTCAACCCCTGGAGGCGGGCAGTTTCAATTCCGTGCAATGCCTTTCGGATTGAAAAACGAGCCCGGAACTTTTCAAAATTTAATGCGGCAGGTCCTAGCAGAACAATGGGGTACGTACGCAATCGCGTACCTCGACGACATAGTCGTCTACTCGCGAGATTGGAACGAGCACCTCCTGCACTTGGCCTTAGTATTTGAACGGCTGAGTATCTACGGTCTGACGGTCGCACCATCGAAATGCAGCTTCGGGCAGACGACTCTGCCCTACCTGGGCCACATGGTTAGCACAGAAGGAAACTCGGCGCAAACTGGGGCATCGAGGCCATCCAGAACGCCGTCCCGCCACGAACCCGCAAGGAGATGCGACCCTTCCTAGGAATTTGCAATTGGGTGAAGGAGTATATTCCGAACTCCTCTATCATTCTCGCCCCGCTGTCGGATATGCTTTCGACCAAACGACAATACAAGATGACTCCAGAGAACCTGCAACATTTCGAGGCCGCGAAAGCCGCCTTCCAGAAGCCAATCACCCTTAGCAGGCCTGACCCTGAGTTAAGGTTTGTCCTGCAGACGGACGCTAGTGCCCGTGGGATGGGTGCCGTACTAATGCAGGACGAACTCGACGGAAAGAGACGGATAATTTCGTTTTCTAGTGCAAAGTTCTCGCCCACAGAAGCCCGGTACCATTGCAACGAGCAGGAGTGTTTGGCTATAGTATGGGCTATTAAGAGGTACCGGCCCTTCTTGGAAGACAAACCCTTCACATAGAGGACTGACAGTAAGACGCTCACTTGGTTAGAACGTCCGAAGGATAAGAGGGATAAGCTAACCAGGTGGGACCTTTTTCTTAGCCGTTTTCCACGCACGGTGGAACACGTGCCCGGCAAAGAAAACGAATTGCCAGTTGCCCTCTCACGGCATCCGAACCCAGACGAGGCCTCGCCCGGGGAGCCCGACATGGAGCAAATGCTACCGCCAACGGTCAAAACAGCCCGCCCAGACAGCGCCACAAAAGTGCCCGTTTTGACCGCTTTAGCTCGGCCCCCGCTGTACCACGAGGTGATCGAGGCCCAACAGGAAGACCCGGCTATCACCAAAGACGTCTTGGAATGGAGGAGATTGGCCGAGTTGCCACAAGCGAACCAGCCTGAGAAGGATTTCCTGGATCAACACCACTTGACAGAGAGAGGTTGGTGATGCCAGGATTCCACCGGGACATGGAGATTGCGGGTGCCCGAGAAATCCGCAGATACGTAGCCGACTGCCACTTGTGCATTTGCTGCAAGCCAGTAAAGGGAAGGCAACCAGATAATCAGCGACCGCGAGCCGCGAAACGAGCCTGGGATACGGTCGCCGTCGACCTCATGGGGCCGTATCCACGAACTAGTCAGGGCCACAGCTACATTCTGGTAGTAACTGACCTGTTCACCCACTGGGTGGAAGCTTTCCCTCTAAGGACAGTCGAAGCCACGAAAATAACACGCCTCATGGAAGAGGAAGTTTTCAGCCGTTTCGGTTACCCGCGCAGGGTACTGAGCGATAATGGGCCCCAATTTACGGGCCACGTCTGGGCCGAGGCGAGTCGCCGGTGGGGTTCCGAACTGTGGACCACCCCAGTTTACCATCCTCGAGCCAACCCCACCGAGCGACGAAACCAGGAACTGAAGAAAGGTCTGAGGCTCCGCCTGCACCAAGGAAATCAGCGCACGTGGGATCAATATCTGCCTGATCTCCTCTTCGGGCTGAGAAGAAGAAGAAACGCCGCAACCGGAGTCACACCCAGTCATCTCCTCATGGGTAGGACCATCCTCCGCCCAGGAGAATGGAAGCTTCGGGGAGAAAGTGACGAGACACCGCCAGCGGCGGATTGTGAGGAACGTGAGCGGGAAGCTCACTAGCAGCAGACGGCCTACCAAGCCAAATACGCCGCTGCACCCGGTTCCCCACGTTATTATCCGGGAGACTGGGTGTATGCGCCTAATCACAAGCTGTGCAGCAAAATACTGGGGTACAACGCCAAACTCGCCCCAGCCCGACTAGGCCCCTACCAGATCCTCAATCATATCTCAGGCGAGGTTTATTAGATCTGGAGGGAAGGGGCAGCTCAGAAAGTGCACAGTAGTGTACTGGTGCCCGCACCAGCACCCGCAAGGGTGGTACCACCACCGGAGCGAGACAACACGAACGAGCCAGAGGTCGGCATGCCGCCGCCTCTCACGAGACGATCAGCTGAAAGCGTCGGCGGACCAGCGCACGAACACCCTGTTGAAACCGTCGACAGGGAGGAGGGCAATGAGGACAGTTCGTCCCATTACACGAACGACGAGGAGCGAAACGGCGAGGAGCGAGACGACGACGAGCAGAACGACGAGGTCGACCCAACCGGGCGTCGACACGACAGCAGAGGTACCGCCGGGGAGGCGTGCCACAACTCATCGGCAGACGCTGAGTTGTTTTCGGTGTTAGAAAACGGCCGTCACAGGTCAGTATAAAGTGACAGCTGTGATTAGTTAGGTGGAAGCAAGTGACAGGTGACAGGGCTTCTCCCTGATCGTGCTTAGCTTGCTTCCGAGGTTAGGCGGGTTTGTTGGTGCCAGGAGGAAACTCCCGTCTTGCCAATTCCCTAGCTAGGATAGTGAGTGTGGTTTGCGGTGCCGGAAGCGGACTTCCGTAGTGCCAGCCCCGGCTCACTAATAGGTTCGCGCCGCCACGTGTACGGGCAAGTCCGTTGACATAAACCCTTTGATGACAAGGGACAACCAGGAACGCCACCCCAATCGCCGGACGTGGCAACGTCGGCCGCGTCGTGCTGCCGCACCTGCAGGACCACCAGAAGGACACCGTGTGCAGCCATCTCATGAGGAGCCGCCAGAGTACGTCGCTCGCCCTCATCCAGCCAACGTGCCAGCATATGACCCGCTCGTTTCCCACCCTCGAGTTGATGGTTGGTGGAATCTGTTAGAAATCCGCCGGGGAGTTGACGGAACTCGCGACCCACGCACCCACAGACCTTTCCGCGGCCGGAATCATTATCTGCGGTTGCCCCAGTTCGCGACGCTGCCACGTTACGCGTTTCCACCGGTGAACATCGCTCACCGGGACGCCGCCGCATCACAACCTTCCCGTTTTCCCCCTCTCCCCTCTCCTCACCTTTCCCCCCCTCAAACTCACTGTCTTTCTACTCCTACCTACGTGTCCAGAGCACAACACACACAGGGGTAGAAAACAAGTTATATTTTCAGATGAAGATAAATAATTTTTAACAGAAAAAATTAATTTTAAACAAAGTTGTTAAATTTTCAACCAATCAGATGAATTTTCGACCAAGAAAATTGATAATCTACAAAAAAAGACAAATCTTAAAAAAAATACATGAATTTTTAAAGAAATTATTTAATTTTAAAGTAAAAAATACGAATTGTCTACAAAAAGTTGAATTTTTTAAGCGAAAAATATGAGTTTTCAATGAAAGAGTTAAACTTTCAACCAAATAGTTAAATTTTCAACCATAATTAAAAAACCTCGGCAAAAAGCGTATTTTTTTTACAAAGTAGTTCAACTCTTAGTGAAATAATCGACTTTTAAACCCAAGAAGATGTACTGTTGATACTTTAACCAAACAATTGTATTTTTGACCAAAAATGATTCATTTTCAGCCAAAAAGATTAAATTTCTACTAAACAAGGTCAATTCCCAAGAAAATACATGAACTTTCAACGAAATTATTTAATTTTAAAAACAAAAAGAGTATTTCCACCCAAAAATTATGATTGAAATTTTTAACAATATAGTTGCATTTACAACAGAACCACTTTACAACCAAAAAATATTTATAGTTGATAATTCAACCGAAAAATGTAATTTTTAATCAAAAAGTATAAATTTTCCATAAAACAATTTAATTTCTACAAAGAAAGACGACCTTTCAACAAAACACATGATTTCATAACCAAAAATGGTCTTCATTAATTGTAAGTTTCTAAAATGTATTTTCAACGAACGAGATGAACCTTCGAATAAAAAAAATAAAAAGTTTAAAAAATTAGTTGAACTTTTGATAAAAAAGAGGACTTTTTTCACAAAATAGCAATCATGAGAAATCATGAGAATCGTCAGCATCGAAATCTGGATATATTAAAATCCCAAGCTCCTGAATTTATTTCAAAGCAGTTAGCAGATAGATATATAAATAGAATCGCCGAAGTGCTCCGACCGGCAATCGTGAACTTTCGAGTTTTCAAATTCAGAAGAGGAGAAATGGGTTGCGCGCGCAACTCAGTAATTTACAACGTCTCCTACTGCATTCACACGGACATAGCCCTGCCATAGTATTGGACCACATCTCGTCTCAGATCTGGGATCACTGATAGAAGATTGCTGTCCTTCCTTCTCCTCCTCCCACCCCCCATGGCCGTCGATCGCTCAGTGGTCATCGTTTCCCCTCACCTACACATCCAACTTGTCTCGGGTCCACCTGAGACATAAACAAACAAATCGAACGAGCGGCAGTGACCAGCGGGCCTCGGTTTCCACCGGCCCTGAAGAAACCACGTCTGCGCTAGGGCGGCGCCTCTATCGCCGAGTAACATCCAGCAGCCTTCGCAGTATCACACCGACGGGCCTCGGTTTGCCCTGGCCTAAACTAGTCTGCCCCGCCAGCACCAGGTCAGCGCCCCAGAAGTGAGCCAAATCTCGCCAGTCAATTGAAAGAAACAAACCAATTTCTCGAAGATTTTCTAAGCATTTTTTCATATTTTAATAAATAAATCAATTTTACAAAGTATTTTATCCAATTAAAATAAATGAATCAATTTTACGAAGTATTCTTTAGAATTAAAATAAATTAATTAGCTTCACGGCAATGTTCTGAGTATTTTTTCGAATTAAAAGCAATAAGTCAATTTCTCTAAAATTATCTAAGTATTTTGTAAAATTAAAAGAAATAAATAAATTTCACTTAAATTTTCGAGGTACTTTTTGGAATTGAAATAAATAAATCAATTTTTTTTTAATTTAAAAGTGTTTTTTCTAAATAAAGATAAAAAAATCAATTTCACAATAATTTTCAAAGTTTTGTTGAATTGAAAGAAAACAAAATAATTTCACGAAAATTTTCGAAGTATTTTTTCATATTAAAATTAATAAATCAATTTCACGAAGTATTTTTTTGAATTAAAATAAATCAATCAATTTAACGAAGTATTTTTTAGAATTAAAATAAATAAATCGATTTCACGAAGTATTTTTTTCGAATTAAAATAAAAAGATCAATTTCACGTAAATTTTCAAAGTATCTTGTTTAATTGAAAGAAACAAAACAGTTTCACATATATATTCGAAGTATTTCTTTCGAAATAAAATAAATAAACGAGCTTTACGAAAATGTTGTGAGTATTTTTTCCAATTAAAATAAATAAATCAATTTCACGAATTATTTTTTCGAATATAAAAAAATAAATCAATTTTGCGAAGCATGTTTTCGAATTAAAATAAATCAATTTTACAGAGTATTTTTTCGAATAAAGATAAAAAAATCAATTTCGCGTAAATTTTGAGAGTATTTTGTTGAATTGAAAGAAACAAAACAATTTCACGTGAATTTTGTAAGTATTTTTTTCGACTTAAAATAAGTAAATGAGCTTCACAAAAATGTTGTAAGTAATTTTTAGAATAGAAATAAAAAAATTAATTTAACGTAAATTTTCAATGTATTTTGTAGAATTAAAAGAAACAAAACAATTTTCTAAGTAATATTTCGAGTTAAAATATAAAGTCAATTTCACGTTATATTTCTAAGTATTTTTTCGAATTAAAATAAATAAATCAGCCTCACAAAAATTTTCTAATTATTATTTCGAATTGAAATGAAAGAATCAATTTCACGTAAATTTTCTAAATATTCTTTCGAATTAAAATAGATAAATCAGCTTTACGTCAACTTTCTAAGTATTCATTCGAATTTAAATAAAAGTATCAATTTCACGTTATATTTCTATGTGTTTTGTCGAATTAAAATAAATAAATTAGCTTCACGGCAATGCTCTGAGTATTTTTTCGAATTAAAAGAAATAAATAAATTTCACTTAAATTTTCGAAGCAGTTTTTCGAATCAAAATAAATAAATCAATTTTTTTTTAATTTAAGAGTATTTTTTTTAATAAAGATTAAAAAATCAATTTCATGTAAATTTGCAAAGTATTTTGTTGAATTTAATGAAACAAAAATATTCTAGGTAAATTTTGTAAGTATTTTTTTTACTTAAAATAAATAAATGAGCTTCACGAAAATGTTGCAAGTAATTTTTCGAATAAAAATAAAAAAAATCAATTTAACGTAATTTTTCAATGTATTTTATAGAATTAAAAGAAACAAACAATTTTACGAAAATCTTTCTAAGTATTTTTTCGAATTAAAATAAATAAATCAGGTTTAAGAAAATTTTAAAAGTATTTTCTCGAACTAAAATAAAAGAATCAATTTCATGTAAATTTTCTAAGCATTATTTCGAAGTAAAGTAAAAAAATCGATTTCACTCTATATTTCTAAGTACATTTTCAAATTAAAATAAATAATTCAATTTTACTAAAATTACCTGAGTATTTTTTCAAATTAAAATAAATAAATCAATTTTACGATGTATTTTATAGAATTAAAAAAAATAAATTAATTTTAAGAAGTATTTTTTCGAATTAAAATAAATAAATCAATATAACGAAAATTTTCTAATCACTTAAATTTTCAAAGTATTTTGTTGAATTAAAAGAAACAAAACATTCATACGATTTCACTCAGAATTTTCCAAGAGGCGATTCTGAGTGAAGGTTTTACGTGACAAAATGAGGATTCTTGTCATTCAGACGACGAGCTTGTCTATCCCTTATAAACTCATTAGCATTGTTTGGGCACATCCGCCATGTACCTGCGTAGCCGTAATGGCCCGGAAGGTCCCCAGGTTCGAAAAATCACGAGCCTGCCGTCTTGTTTTCGTTCCGCACGAAAACATCGCGACAGACTTCAAACACGTACGCCAGTGCTTCTCTCACTCTCTCCAACGCGCGCCTTCTCTCTTTTCCTTTCCATCTTTCTTCTCGCTTTCTCCACACTTCTTTTCCCTCTCTAGCGCACTAGAGGAACCGGGTGCTCAACTGGCACCTCGAAATGTACGGCGGTAGAAAACAAATTAGAAAGTAGATTAAATATAAATAAAAGAAATACAACTACCCAGGCTATAGCTTGAGGTCGCCGTCTGGTAACCTGGACCCGACGGTTGACTACGGCCATCTTTCTTTCTTTTTTTTATATACGTAAAACAATTCACCTGGTTAGCGTGGTTTGTTTAGGTTCAAAATAGCTTTAAGAATGAAATATAAGCCCATAGTTCTATTTAACCTTAGCAATAGAATTGTAGGGCAAATTTCCTAATTAAATTAACCTTAGATTTTAGAAAATTAAAGAATAAAGTAAGTCGGGGTAGATGGGCCATTGGAGTTTCATTTTCTTTATTAAATTTTCTTATAAAAATTATTAAATAAACGATTAACCACGCGAAAACTGTAACGGGCGTTCTATTCATCGTAGCTCCATTATTCTTCGTGAATAATGAAGCTACGATAAATCGTAGTTGACTGTTAAAATTTGGTATTTTTAAATTAATTGCATATATTTTTCATTACGATTTAAAAATGTATTAATTTTAGGAATTTTCGGTGTTGACGCATGAAGACCGAGGACAGTGCTCTCTCAACTGTTGGCTGCGACTCCGTTGTCGGTCTCGCAGCCAATCAGCGTGCCCGCTGCCGCTCCCACTGCTCTCGGCTAGCTTTACGCTCGGTCACTGGGAGAGAGACTAGATTCAGAAAGGTCAGTCGCTGTACGATTTTTCTCGGAGACAGATCCGCTCTGCCTCTGACGGAAACGCTAAGAAAAATAAAGTGAACTTCGATCAGATCAACTCAATCTCTTTTCATTTATGAATAGAGAACTCCTATCCCGTAGCATTCTTCAACCGTTCAACCGAGGCGTCAGGATTTCAGTGTTTTTTATTTTCAGCACCCTTCCTCTCGTTTTCCGTGCCGGTGAAACTACCTTGGACCTCCCGCGCTCAACCACAGGATTTCTCTCCTCTTCCTATTCCTACCTCTCCCTCCCCTCCAACAATAACCTAAAACTAATGCCGCACTCGGCGACCACATAGTGCTAAGGATTATAGTAAGTCACCGCTTAAAATAACGCCCGTGCCCGTGGACGGCCGCTCTGCATGGCAGAAGCTTATAAAGGGGGAGATCAAGCGAGTCCGGCTGCCCCCACCCACGGATCAGAAAAAATCATCTCAGCGCATGCGGGAACTGGATACTTGGCTCGTTTCACGACAACCATCTCAGCCTCCGGCACCCATCTGGTCGGCACAGCGTCACCAGGGTCTGCCCCGACAGCGCCTCATCACTTGCACCCTGCCGCTTATGATTTATTCCTTCTTCCACCTTCCATGGTAACACTTATCCACCTGCATCCTCTCGGTCACGTCTGACTCCACATCTACTTAACTCTCCTTCCCTTCCTTCTCCCCCCCCCCCCCTCGACTTCGCGCTACGCACTGTTGTTCACCCCGCATCTACTTTCATACACCGGGACAGAAAACGAATTGGCGCCCAACACAGGCTTAATGATACGATCACCGACTGCAAAATGCCAAGGCCCCGGTAGACCAGCTACCAGAACCGTATCCACCATACACTACTCGGTTTCCGAGTCTGACCCCCAAAACTCGGTGGCGCCCTTCCACAGTCCGTCCACCATAAACAGTATGAACATCGACACGCCGGCTTTACTACAGCCCGGTGGTAGCCAAAGGAGACCATCGCTCCCCACCACACAACGTAGCAGGAGCAAGCGCACACCCGATACAGCGCGAAGCACTTCACTGGTACTTTTCAGCGAGCCGCTGAACGTAAACATTCCCAAGCCGGGCCCGAGTAACCGCACGGGCACAAAATCGCGCTAATCAATTCACGGCCAATAATACTATCTACACCAGCACCCACCGGAATAGTGAATGCGGCATGTTCACCGCCACAGCCGATGGTTATCGCCCAAACGCCGACTAATCTGCCATATCAGCGCCCTACCACGGCCCCATCGCTGGCAACTACCGCACCTCTATTTACTAGTGCGGTCCCACAGTTACCCAGCACGCCGAATGGCGCTCTTTATTTCGGGCCATACGCACGCCCGACGTCCCTCTACCCACCTTTGCGGACATGCATTAAAAAAACCAGAGACACTCCTTAATCATTGTAAGGTTTACTTCACCGAGGCCTCAATAGAACGTTACCGTGGGCAGTATTCCGAACGTTGTTCACTCAACACTTCGCGGGAGTGGCCGCGCTAAACAAATTACACATCAAATTATATGCCACCAAACAAGAGGACAAAGAATCTACGGGCATCTTCTTGCAAAAAAAATACCTTCTGGCTCTAAGGCTGCTACCCACAGCACCCGAGGAGCAAATTATATCCATTTTGTTAGAGGCCCTTAAGCCCTCGATAAAGAAAGTGCTCAAAGTAGTATAAATAAACTCCTTTGAGGAGTTAGTGGAACGCGCAGTACAAGCGGAAAACGATGAAGCCGAAAAGAAGCCTCGAGACCGTCCAGGAGTCACAGGGCAAAGGGACCACCACTGCGCAGCCACCTTCGAAGAGTGTCGAGGCCGCCTCGGCCCTAACGCGGCAAAGAAATAAAACTACCCAGCCTATAGCTCGAGGTCGCCGTCTGTTAACCTGGACCCCACGAGTGATTACGACCATCTTTCTTCATTTTTTATATGCGTAAAACAATTCAAGAATTTTATTAACAAACAACCATAGATTGAAATGGATCATGCCCCCCCCCCTCTCACCTGGTTAACTTGGTTTGTTTAGGTTCAAAATAGCTTTGAGAATTAAATATAAGACCATAGTTCTATTTAACCTTAGCAACAGAATTTTAGGGCAAATTTTCTAATTAAATTACCCTTAGATTTTAGGAAATTAAAGAATAAACTAATACGGGGTAGTAGGGCCATTGGAGTTTCATTTTTTTATCAAATTTTCGTATAAAAATTATTAAATAAAGGATTAAGCACGCGAAAACTCCAACGGCCATTCTATTCTTCGTAACTCCATTACTCTTCGTGAATAATGAAGCTACAATAAACCGTAGGTGACTATTAAAACTTAGTGTTTTTAAATTAATTATATATATTTTTAATAGCGATTTAAAAATTTATTAATTTTAGGAATTTTCGGTGTCCACGCGTGAAGACCGAGGCAGAGCGTTCGAGGCAGCGCTCCCCTCACTGTTGACTGCCACTCCGTTGGCGGTCGCGCAGCCAATCAGCGGGCCCGCTGCCTCTCCCACTGCTCTCAGCCAGTTTTAAAGCATTTTTTCGAATAAAAATAAGAAATCTATTTCACGTTAATTTCAAAGTATTTTGTCGAATTAAAATAAATAAATCAGCCTTACGAAAATTTTTAAAATATTTTTTTGAATGAAAATAAATAAATCAATTTCACGTAAATTTTCAAAGTATTTCGTTGAATTAAAAGCAACAAAACAATTTTACGAAGTATTTTTTCGAATTAAAATAATTAAATCAATTTAACAAAGTATTTTTTTAAATTGAAATAAATAAATCAATTTTACGAAGTATTTTTTCGATAAAAAAAAACTCAATTTCACATTATATTTCTAAGTATTTTGTCGAATTAAAATAAACAAATCAATCTCAAGTTATATTTCTAAGTATTTTGTCAAATTAAAATAAATAAATTAGCTTCACGACAATTTTTTAAATATTTTTTTGAATGAAAATAAATAAATAAATTTTTCGGAAAAATTGGTAAGTATTTTTGCGAACTAAAAAAAAATCAATTTCACGCAAATGTTCTAAGTATTATTCGGAATTAAAATTAACAAGTCAATCTCACCTTATATTTCTAAGCATTTTTTTGGAATTATAATAAATAAATCAATTTTACAAAAAAAGTTTAAAGTATTTTTTCGAATAAAAATAAAAAATCTATTTCACGTTAATTTCAAAGTATTTTTTCGAATTAAAATAAATAAATTAGCTTCACGAAAATTTTCTAAGTATTTTTTGGAATGC
>NC_046663.1:143188547-143195877 GCF_010883055.1 Belonocnema kinseyi
AAAAAATCAATTTCACGTAATATTTCTAAGTATTTTTTCGAATTAAAATAAAAAAATCTATTTCACCTAAATTTTATAAGTATTTTTTCGTATAAAAATAAATGAATCAATTTCACGTAAATTTGCAAAGTATTTTTTTCGCATTAAAATAAATCAAACAATTTTACAAAAAAATGTCTAAGTACGAAAATTTGATACATACGAGATAGAAACTTTAGCAATTGTATGTTCTGTAACCCATTTCCGACCCTATTTATATGGAAGAAAATTCACCTTAGTAACCGATCATAAGCCATTAGTGTGGTTCCAAAATTGCAAAGACCCTTGTTTTTGCGCAACAAGATGGAAATCAAAATGAGCAGACTACAATTTTGACGCAATATACAAGGATGTAAAGATGAATGTGAAGGCTGACGCCTTATCCAGAAATCCGACAGACAATATCAAAAAATTTAATGACACTGAAGTATTAATTACAAATCATATTTAAGAAATCCTGAACAATTATTAAATCAAGAAATACTGAAGAATTATTGAATCAAGAAATACTAAATAAAGAGGAATTATTAAATCAAGAAAAATGAAATCCTCAAGAATTATTAAATCAAGAAATACGAAATACTGAAGAATTATTAATTCAAGAAATACTAAATAAAGAAGAATATTTAAATCAAGAAAAACGAAATCCTAAAGAATTATTAAATCAAGAAATACTATATAAAGAAGAATTATTAAATCAAGAAAAACGAAATCCTCAAGAATTATTGAACCAAGAATTACGAAATTGAGATAAAATATTAAATAAAATAAACAAAAAGAGCGAAATTACTGAAACTATAATAAATATCACTAACGTTTAACCAACTATAAGTGGGAGCACAATTTCTAGTTTTACAAACATTAATTGTGGAAAAGAAATCAATCCTACAACAGAAAGATCCAAGGATCAAAGTTTTAAGACTGTTTGAAGTTCTAATGTTTCGATATAAATGAGTGAGTGACATATGTGGTTCTCAAAAATGGTCTTAGTCTGCCAAGTATTCTACACTTGAAATAAAACTTGAACTATTCATTATTTCTAATGATTCTTCTCTGTCTATTCCCGATCTGGCAAAATTAAATATTTATAAACATAAACATTAAACAAAGACATATAAGAAAAAATCAAAGGAATTATCCATAAAGAAAAATTATGATCCTACCTATTAGCATCTATTAAAAAATTATAAAATAAGCATTCAAAATCCAGATGTACATCTATTGAAGAAAATGAGTTCAATAATTACAAATCTTTTAAATAAATTAAGTACTAGTGAAGAAAGAAATGAAATAATTAAATCAAATCAACAAGAAGTATCAAATCGGAATGCTATGTTAACAAGAAGTAAATCAAGAAAACAAAATTCAGTAATATACGAAACTTATGAAGAAGAAAATAAATACATTGCAAAAAATCTCCAGAAAGAAGAATCAAAAGAACAATCAAGAAATACATATTTAGAAATTAAAAAGCGAGGAACGAGGTAATTCCTACTCCTACATCTGGAAAGAATGGTAGACCTGGAAAAGAAAATATAACAAATCCTTAACCAATAGAAGACTCAGATTCTGATCCCGTATATTTCAATTATTTAAGAAATAAAGTTAAAACTCTGGTAATTTTTGATTTTTCAAAAAAAGTCATCAGGATAAATTGTTCAACGTTTTGAATAATATAAATAACCGACAGAGAATTTTGGAATTTTTAAAAAAGTGGTCTCAAAAATATTCAAAATGTGCCCACTTTTTGAATTTTTATCAAAAATGGCTGGCTAACGAACTTGACCTTTAGTTTAGGATACTAAACGAGTGTGCCAAAGGGCAATCTAATAGATTAATTTTTTTGAAAGTCATCGTGTTCACAGGCAGACATACAGACAGACACATTCGTAAAAACATGTTTTTTGGTTTCAGATGGTCTCAAAACGTGGACATTTGACAAAAACGGGGGGGGGGGCAAATTTTACACAAATCTAAAACATTCTCTGATGAAAATGTAATAAAATAAAAAAATCTAATAAAGAAGAAATACCAGAATAAAGCGAAGATGAAGATAAGAATTATAATTCAAGGACCAACTTATCATATATAGATGAAGAATGACAAGATTAAGGAGATCAAGTAGAAGATGCAGAAGAAGGATATCGTCAAGACAATGAAGATAAAGAAAATGAAGATGAAGAAAATGATAATGAAGAAAATCTTAAAGAAGACAGTTGCGACGAAGAAAACCATGATTTCGGTTATGAAAATGAAAATTCTATTGATGATAAATTCAACAACAAAAATTTTAATAATGATAATGATGATAAAATCAATGATACCGACAAGGAACCCCCAATTGAAATCCCAGTATCCACCCCATTTAATCCAAACAAAAATATAGTAGAATGTCGTGACAAAATGTGTATGAGGAAAGATAATTACGTTTATTTTACAACCACTGAAGGAGAACCTCGCCACTTTGGGTCCAGCATTCTCGAAAAACGCCAACAATTGCCAAAATTTACTAAACTTCAAAAAGGACTCGCAAAAGAAATTCGGAAAAGTAAGCAATTTTATATTGCATTACCGATTGAAGGAGAAAAAAAGATAATCTTACAGAAACATTGAAAAATATAAAACTAAGTATATTCTCATTACATAATTTAGTAGAAAAATTAAAACTGAATACATTTAGTATAACAAAAACACAATATGTAAATAACATACCATGGGAAAAACATTTAATACATTACAGGTATAATTTTTGGAATTAAATGTAAAAGTTATTATTTGCTTAGGAATAACACAGTATCCCACTAAAGACACAAGATATTAGTTAATCGAAGAAGCCCATTCTTCGGCAGTAGGAGGTCATAAAGGAGTAACAAAAATATACAACAGGATTAGACAGAAACATTTTTGGGAAAACATGAAATGAGATATCCAAAAATACATACAATGATTCTTACAATGCCAATTTAAAAAATTATTTCGCGTAAAAACGAAAAGTCCGATTGTTATTAATGATACACCCCGTACAGCGTTTGAAAAATTTTCTATGGTCATAGTTGGTCCACTTCCTAAAACAACATCTGGCAATATAAACATTTCGACCATCCAGGATAATTTTACAAAATATTCATTTGCTATAGCCCTTCTAAACTAACAAGATAGTACTATAGGCGACGCATTTATTAAAAGATTTATTTGCATTTATGGTTCGACAAAAGGAGTATTCGCAGACCAAGAAAAAATCTTTTTATGCAATTTATTAAGAAGATTAGCAAAACGATTCGGAATTAGACAATTTAAAACAACCGCGTTTCACCCACAATCAAACGGATCACTTGAAAGATCTCGTCACTCACTATCAGAATATTTTTAACAATTCGTAGATAAAAATTCTAAAAAGGACAAGTGGTTAGAACTAGCAACATTTTATTATAACACAATCGTACATGAAGGTACAACATGTACTCCATATAAGCTAGACTTTGGAAAAATAGCACGACAACCATCAAGTGAACCACCGCTACCACACGAAAAATTTGAAACTTACGACGACTACACAATAAAATTAATAATAAGAATACATGTAATGCGAGCTGTATCAAGACAAAACTTAATAAAATCCAAGGAAAAGTCTAAAATTTATTACGACAGAAAGATTAACCCACAAGATTTTTAAATAGGAGATAAAGTATTTTTACTACTAGGAGGAAAAATAAAAAAATTCTATAATCAATATTCAGGCCCTTATCAAGTTCTAGAAATTTTAGGAAAAGGAAATGCAAAAATAAAAATAGATAACACATCAAAAGTTGTACACGTAAATAGACTCAAGACCTCTCATATTGATAGTCAATATAAAAAAAAATAAGAAAAAAAAAACAAAACATATAAGCAAAAAAACTTTCAGCAATTTTTTTTACCTTTTAAATAAATACAATTACACATTGAATTACAAGAACATAAATACTACATCAGCAAATAATACAAACTTATTATATTATAATAGAAAGACACGTGAACATAAGAAAGTCAATAATATTTTATTTCAATAAAAAGAGGCACTAATGACTCACTCAACGCAAGACGAAGGAAGTATTTATAAAATACGTTGACCTCAACATAATTTTATTTCTTTCGTCTTTCATTGAATAATTTTGTTCCAAATAAGGAAGTTCTATTCCTTTGTAAACATATATTCGTTAATATTAATCGTATCTGCATTTCGTTTCTAGGATTCAGCCATCGTGATGCAACATGTCTTGGCATTCAATCATTACTATCCTATTAACATCATTTATCAAGCACGCCATGCAAACAGAAAATTCGTTATTTATCAATACAAAATCGAAATAGCAATATACAGAAAACTTCTGAAAACATACAGATAGTGACTTTTTCTTAAAATATTAATAAATTTCTTGGAAATTAAATGTTATTTTTACAAATATATATTCAATATTTTCTTTTCAAAATTAAAAAAATTCTCTATTTATGAAACGTCAGATTAAAAGATTCATTATTTATTAGAATAAACGAAATAATGAAAAAACTTCCTTACGGGGCGCACAAAGAAGAAACCTCGTTATAAATTTGCTATAAGCGAAATTTTGACAATTAAATAAATAGATTGGAAAGAATTCTAACAATGTGATAGCATTGCACAATTACATTTTGTCACAATCAAACAACCATAGAAATAAACTTTATACAACATCTTAACCGGAGAAAATCTATCGTTCGCAAAAGCTTTATCCGAATTTACGATCGTGCATTCTAATAGAGCAGGAGGAAGAAGCCGAAGGACTTGCAGTTTTATCACATATATTCTATATAAATCGAAAAACATTCTTGCTCCCACGAAAATATATTTCTTACAATAAATTAAAGTCGAGAATACCGATACCTGCCCCAAAAATAACTTCAATTTACTCAATTTTTTTTATCTATATGAAAATCTATTCAATTTAAAGTCAATTAAAAAGTTTGAGCATTGTTCATTTCATTCAAAATACTCAACCGCAGGATTTCTCCGGGAGCGGGTGCTAATCTGTAAAATTGCACCCGCTTCCAGCGAAACCGCGGTAAAATTTCAGCCACAACCACGTCTCACAACCGTGAGATAGGTGGTTACAGTCTGTAAAGGAATCAATACGATGATCCAGCAAAAGCCTCGTGCATCCTAAGAACACGGAGTGACCCAAGGACAACTGCCTTGTGCATTTTTCCCGCAAGTGTTCTAGCATATTGTTGACACGCAGGGATGCTTTTTAGGCTATTAGCAAGTGAAAGCTTAGCACCCCTAAGAGCGCCGATGATAAGGACGATCAGTTTAACAGAATATTCCGGGTACAATCGTTGCAACTCCCTTATAAGGTCTCGATACCTCTCTTTCTTTTCATTGTTCTTGGCTATGATGTTTTTATCAGCTGGAGCCGAAAATTCGATAACGAACATGGTTCGCTTCCCGAAGTCAAGAAGAACCATGTCAGGCCTCCAGTGAGCAACAGAAACAATTTTCCAGAATATAAAGTTTCAGTATATGCGGCACTTCCCATTCTCGACAATTGACTCGATTTCCCTAGGAGCATTTAAAGGAGCGATATCAAGGTTAATGCCGTAGGAGTGACAGATATGGAAATAAAGCACTCTTAGTGCCGCATTATGCATTTGAATGTAGGTCGTTCCCGCGTAAGTTGGACAACTAGATAGTATGTGAGATAAAGGCTCGGGGTGTGCATGGCATGCCCTGCAGCTATCATCGGGAATGTCTTGGCTCAAAATGTGGCGACGATATGTTAAGGTGGAAATGACACCGTCTTGGCATGCAAAAATGAAGCCCTCCGTACCAGACTTCAATCCGGGCGATTTAAGGAGTATATCGTTCGACAATCCCCAGAGCTAGATGAGGTTGCTCTCTGTTTTTAGCGTAGATTTTAAGATCGTCCATGTAAAATACATGAGTGACCTTGTACTTTCGATTTGCAGGTTTGCCGCACAAGTACCCGTCGGAATAGCGAAGTTCTAGATATAGTGGCAATAATGTAAGGCAAAAGAGGAGTGGGCTCATGGTGTCGCCCTGAAAGATACCTCTCTGAAAGGTGACCTTGTTAGTTGTCACACGATTTTTTCCAGATGAGACAGTAAATCTGGTTTTCCAAAGCAGCATCAATCTCTCTATGCATCCAACTATTTGCGGATGAACCTTTAAGATTTTCAAAAGACAGATGATAAGTCTATGGGATGTAGAATCAAAAGCTTTCCGATAATCAATCCAGGCCATCGGTAGGTCACGCTGGTAGAATGCTGCATCTTTGCAGACACATCTATCGATGAGCAGGTTCTCCCGACATCTGGCTACGCCTTTCCTTGAGCCTCGTTGTTCATACATTTCTTGCCACACAGGTTCAATTGCCCGAACAATCCTGTCACTTAGGATAGCTGTGAATATCTTATAAAGCGTGTTCAGACAAGTTATTGGCCTTTAATTCTTCGGGTCAACTAAGTTGCCTATTTTCGACAGAAGTATTGTGCGCCCTTCCACCAACCACTCTGGAATCGGCTCTTCCGACTTCAAATATGAGGTGAAAATACGGGCCAAATGCTGATGGGTTGAAGAAAACTTCTTCCACCAGAAGGTTTTGATACAATCTGATCCCGGTGCGGAATAGTTCTTCATCCCTCTTAATACTTTTTTCACCTCCTCGGCAGTGATGGGTGGGCATTCTTTATCAGGTGTTATGAGGGCAACACATAACTCCTTGAAGCTATTTATATTTTCTGAGTGTTCGTCAAGTCAATGCTGAACTTCGTAGACTTCTCTCCAAAATACTTCGACCTCCTCTGGTTTGGGTGGGTGTTCGACAGTAACTGGAGGGTCTTGGAAGAGTCGAGATGGGTCAGAGAGGAACTGCTGATTCTCTCTGACCCACCTCTCCCTCCGCTCTAGACTTCTCTTAGCGTTAGATAGTATCCGTATTCTCTCAACAATATGCTGCCTGATGGTCAGCAGCTTTGACTTGTTAAGTGTGCGATAACGGTTCCGGAGTTCGCGCGCGAACTTTCGAACCTTGGCGGTAAAATTCCTGCCAGATGTGATATAGTCAATCACACATAGAATGCGGGACGCGTACTGTCTTGCCCAGCCTATCTTTATGGCAAGGTGATGCATTCGTCTTTTGGTCTAATGATCAGTCGTTGGTTTTGTTTTACGGTTCGCATCGGCCAAAGCTCTCGCTGCATTATACACACAATAATTGATAGCCCAGAGGTCGGATTCACTGGAAAAATGTCCACG
>NC_046663.1:143195977-143203020 GCF_010883055.1 Belonocnema kinseyi
TTACTTATTTATAATAATAATCAATTGTCAATATCAATTATATAAAGTACTCAGAACCTATAAATTGTCGTTACCATAAAAGTATTCTTTGAATATATTCTCTGAGGAACACTTATCGATTAGTGAAGGGTTACCCGAAACACTCTACCATACCGACCATAGATACATGAACCACTTTATATTATATATCCGAAGACTGAGTTATTTATAAATTGATCTTTTATTATCTTTTATTATTAATCACCATGATCAATTATGATCGATTATTATTGACTTAAACATTTACTATTTATATTCTGAATCATATTATAAATCCTATGTCAAATTCTAAGAAATATCAAGTAATACCAATATGAATCTTGTGAATGCGCGGTCATTGACGTCATAACCAATCAAAAGGAAGAAAGCACCACGAAGGAACACGCGAGGCCCATCTACTATGGCCCAATTGGTGAAAACGCCATAAACGTCATAATGATATGTGGTCTTCGACTACCAAGAACTCACCGGAACTTTTAAAAAACAACGTTTAGAATCAAGTGAAATCGGTGAAATACCAATTACCTGATAAAAATAACTTTAACATCAGTTTCAACTTAAACCCTGTGAGCCCCTTTAACAAGCAAGATAGCCCTTCTAAGAAAACGCACCACCAACCTATTGTGCCATTATGCAATAGCAAAGGAAGGGAGATCGACCAACTCTACCAACCAAGTGCCTGACCAGCATTCTCAAGTTTTTATAAAGGGCCTGGTTCCAAGCGGCACTAAATTAAAATTTTTGGTAAGTTTCCACAATACTATTGCTATCCTTTATTTCTTTCTCAATATTATTTTCAAAAAGTCATGACTAAAGTCTTTTCCTTTTTTTTGATTGGACACTAAGACGAAGTTATTCAGAATATTCTGGCAGTTCCATGCTGCATATATCCAATTAAATATCAACAAAAGTAACAGATATCACTCATGTAAACATGATATTAATCAATTGTAATTTTACATGTCACCCATTTTTAAATCAATAATTCGATTGTCTCAACCCTTCGTTTTTGCTTGTTGCTCAATCCATTTTTTCTATTTTTTTAAAAGTTTACAATAAAAAAAGAGGAAGTACCATAATTTTAGATATAATTATTTTACATGAAGGTAAGTGCATCTTATCTGAGATGTAAGAAAATAGTTTAATATCAACCAAAAAATCGGTTTTCAAACGATTATAATCATTTTCTATCAATAAAAAGATGAATTTTCAATTGAATAAATAACTTAAAAATAAGATTTCAACAGAATCGTTAAATTTTCAACTTTAAAACTGAATATTAAAAATGAAAAGTCTTTAACAAAAAATATAATATTAAATTTTTTTCATTTATCTGCTATATCATCACAGATTGTACCTTACCGACAGTAGATCAACCCTTCAAACCATGAATGGAGAAAATCTACACAATATCGATCAAGTTAAGAATCTTCAATAACTTCAATAATATTCCCAATGGAGTGAAGATGGAATCGGATCTTTTTTTCAAGAAATAATTTTAATTTAAAAATATTATTTTCCATCTAGTCTTATTAAGACGTTAAGCATATTCTGTTATTGAAGATTCTTAACTTGATCGATATTGTGTAGATTTTCTGCCTTCATGGTTTGGAGGGTTAATCTACTGTCGGTAAGGTACAATCTCTGATGATATAGCAGATAAATTTAGAAAAATTTTTTTAAATAATTACTTGTACAATTAACACCTAGCTAAAAATTGAGGGGAAATGGAGAAGGAGGAGTATAACAGGAGGAAAAAAGAACATGAGAAGATGCTGGAAATAAAAAGGCAGAGGGGAAAGGAAGAATATAAAGCAGAGGTAGAAAGACCTATCAAAGAAGGTAGGGTGTGGAATGTGATAAATAGGGATAGAGGGGAAAGGAAGGGCGTTAACGAAGAAATAGAAATGGAGGAATGGACGGATTATGTTAAGGGTCTATTAGGGGGAGAGCAAAATAAGATCAAAAGGGAAAAGTGTAGGACAGTCCGAGGAGAAATGGAGGAAGGGAACGAGATAACAAGAAAAGAAGTGGATGAAGCAATAAATAGGTTAAAAAGAAACAAGGCGACAGGAGAAAATGGGATGGAGAACGAAGCGATAAAGTTTGGAGGAGAAGGGATTAGGGATGGGATGTGGAAGATTTGTAACAAGGTATGGAAAGGGGAAGGTTGGCCGGAAGAGTGGACGACGGGACTGATGGTACCGCTTGTCAAGAAAGGGGAAGGAAAGAAGGTAGAGGAATACAGAGGGATCACTCGCATGTCAGTCGGCTATAAAATATATGCAGAAATCTTAAGAAATAGGTTGGAGAGACAGGTAGAACGAAAAAAAAGTATCCCACATAATCAAACGGGCTTTAGAAAAGGAATGGGAAATATAGACAACATCTACGTAATTAACTATTTAGTTAACAGAAATTTGGGGAGAAAGCAAGGGAGACTAGTCGCTTTGTTCGTAGATTTAAAAGCAGAATTTGACTCAGTGAATAGAAAAGTACTATGGCAGGCAATGAAAGAGAGGGGTGTAGAGGAAAAGTTAGTGGAGAGGATTAAGGAAATTTTTACTGAAACCAGGATTAGGGTGAAAATAGGAAAGAAAAAAGGGCAGGTTTTCTGGACAAGCCGAGGTCTAAGGCAAGGGTGCCCTTTGAGTCCGTTACTATTTAGTATCCTATTGGCAGACTTAGAGGAGAAGCTAAAGAAGAAAGGGAAAGGAGGAACGGTTTTGGGTAATAGCAAACTATACTCTCTAGCATACGCGGACGATGTAGTTCTATTAGCAGATGATGAGAAGGGGATGAACCTAATGATGAGAATCTTCGAAGAGTATGTGGGAACAAAAGAGCTGATGGTGAACGTAGATAAGACAAAGGTGATGTGTTTCACAAATAGAAAGAGCAAAATAAATTACGTTTGGAAGATGAACGGACAAAAAGTGGAAATTGTGGAGGAGTTTTGTTACCTAGGTTTTTTGTTTGATGCAGAAGGAGAAAACGAGCTGCAGGTGAGGAAAAGAATTGAATGTGCGAGTAAAGCAATGGGCCAAGTATGAGGTATAGGAAAGAGAAGGTTCAAGAAAGATTGGAGAATTAGGGTCTGGTTGTTTGATGCATGAGCGATTCCTGAGGTGGGTAATGGGGGTTAGCTGGAGTTGCCCAGGATATATGTTAAAAGAAGAGTTAGGAAGAGAAAATATGGTTACTAGACAAATTAAGAGAGCATGGAGGTTTGAAGAGAAGCTAAAAAGGGGAGAGGGAACTAAAATTGCACAAGCATGTTTCGGTGAAATTCGGAACAATGAAGCGAGAGGTAATGTGAAAAATTCAAAATGGGAGGTAGAAAGGAGAAAAATGAGAAGGGTGTGTAATATTCGGGAAGGGGTTATGGAGTGGCAGGACATAGAGTTAGAGCTATTGGTTAAACAAGGAGAAGAGAGATGGACATACATTATAGATTCGAGGTACAATAGATGGTATATGATGGTCAAAGGGTTGACGGAACCAGAATATCTGCAAAAAATTAAAAAGGAAGAAAAATGGAGTAGGGTTGTACGGTGCAGAATGGGAGAAGGAGTGAGAGCATGCAGATATTGTATGAATGAAGAGGAGAATTTATGCAGAGTACGTGGATACGAAATGGAGTCAGGGGCACATGTATTAGAGAGATGTACAGGAGATAAAGAAGGACCGTTGAGTGTGGATGAGTGTGTAAGATGGATCTTGGAAGGTAGTGGACAGGGAGTGATGTGGATGAAGAAATTGGATGAAGTAAGGGAAAGCAAGGGAGCAGGGCAGAGCCAAACGGATGATCCCGAAAAGGGACAGTAAAAATCGAAAATTGTTTTCAATATCGTGGAAACTGCATTTTTTTTGGTAAGAGGAAACGGAAGTCCTGGAACCTCGCTCATTTTAGAAATTAATATCACTACTGTTACTATTGTTTATCCTACGTAATGCGAAAGAGTAGAATATAAGTAGTAGTTGAGTTAGACTAAGGACAGAATTGTAAATATATGTACAGGGAGCGGTGGCCCTCAAACCCGTAAAAGGGAGAGATTAAATACATATATACATACATACTTAGAATATTTTCGTGAAGCTGATTTGTTTATCTTAATTCGAAAAAAGATTTCGTAAAATTGATTTATTCATTTTAATTCGAAGAAATAATTCGTAAAATTCACTTATTATTTTAATTAGACAAAACACTTTGAAATATAACGTGAAATCGTTTTTTTATTTTAATTTGAAAGAAGACTCCCCAAAATTGATTTATTTATTTTAATTCGAATAAATACTTCGTAAAATTGATTCTTTTTATTTCGAAAGAATACTTGGTGATATTGATTTATTTAATTCAATTCGAAAAAATTCTTGGTAAAATTAATTTAATCATTCTAATTCAAAAAATACTTTGGAAAATTGGTTTACTTATTTCAATTCAAAATAATACTTCGTAAAATTGTTTTATTTGTTTTAATTCGAAGAAATGCGCAGAAAATTTTTGTGAAATTGATTTGTTTATTTTAATTTGAAAAATTACTTCATAAAATTGATTTATTTATTTTAATTCGAAAAAATACTTTGTTAAATTGATTTATTTATTTTTATACGAAAAAATACTTCGTAAAACTTATATGCAACTAATTTATTTATTTCCATTCGAAAAAATACTTAGCACATTTTCGTAATGCTGATTTATTTATTTTAGTTCGAAAAAACACTTCGTAAAATTGTTTTATTTATTTTGATTCGAAAAAATATTTCTAAAAATTAATTGATTTATTTTAATTCGAAAAAATACAATTAAAATTGATTTCTTTACTTTAGTTCGAAAAAATACTTCGTAAAATTGATTTAATCATTTTAATTCGAAGAAATACTTTGTGAAATTGATTTCTTTATTTTAATTCGAAACAAGACTTCGTCAAATTGATTTATTTATTTTAATCCGTAATAACACTTCGTAAAATTTATTTATTTTAATTCAAAAAAATACTTTGTAAAATTTATTTATTTATTTTACTTCGAAAAAATAATTCGTAAAATTGATTTATTTATTTTAATTCGAAAAAAAACTTCGAAAAATTAATTTGTTTATTATAATTCGAAAAAATACTTCGTAAAATTGATTTATTTATTTTAATTCGAAAAAATAATTTTTAAAATTGATTTATTTATTTTAGTTGGAAAAAATAATTCGTAAAATTGATTTATTTCATTTCCCAAAATACTTCGTAACGTTGATTTATTTAATTCAATTCGAAAAAATACTTGGTAAAATTGATTTAATCATTTTAATTCGAAAAAAATACTTTGTAAAATTGATTTATTTATTTCAATTCGATCAAATACTTCCTAAAAATGATTTATTTATTTTAATTCGAAAAAATACTTTTTAAAATTGATTTATTTATTTTATTTCGAAAAATACTTCGTAAAATTGATTTAGTTCAATTCGAAAAATACTTCCTGAAGTTGATTTATTAATTCAATTCTAAAAATACTTGGTAAAATTGATTTAATCATTTTAATTCGAAAAAATACTTTGCATAATTGATATATTTATTTTAATCTGTAATAAAACTTCGTAAAATTGATTTATTTATTTTAATTCGAAAGAATACTTTGTAAAATTGATTTATTTATTTTACTTTGAAAAAATCATTCGTAAAATTGATTTATTTATTGTAATTCGCAAAAAATACGTCGTAAAAATTGATTTATTTATTTTAATTGGAAATTATACTTTGTAAAATTGATTTATTTATTTTAATTCGAAAAAATACTTCGTAAAATTGGTTTATTGATTTTAATTTGACAAAATACTTAGAAATACAACATGAAATTATTTATTTATTTTAATCCGAAAAGATACTAAGAAAATTCACGTAAAATTGATTTTTTATTTTAATTCGAAGAAATACTTCGTAAAATTGATTTTTTTTATTTCGAAGGAATACTTCGTAATATTATTTATTTAATTCAATTCGAAAAAAAACTTGGTAAAATTAATTTAATCATTTTAATTCGAAAAAATACTTAGTAAAATTGATTTATTTCATTTCCAAAAATACTTCGTAAAGTTGATTTATTTAAATCAATTCGAAAAAATACTTGGTAAAATTGATTTAATAATTTTATTTCGAAAAAATACTTTGTAAAATTGATTTATTTATTTCAATTCGATCAAATACTTTCTAAAAATGATTTATTTATTTTAATTCGAAAAAATAGTTTTTAAAATTGATTTATTTATTTTAGTTCAAAAAATACTTCGTAAAATTGATTTATTTATTTTAATTCGAAAAAATACTTCGTGAAATAGATATATTTTATTTCGTAAAAATACTTCGTTAAATTGATTTAATTAATCAATTAGAAAAGGAGTGCGAACTATAGACAACATCTATGTACGTAACTATTTAGTTAACAGAAATTTGGGGAGAAAGCAAGGGAGACTAGTCGCTTTGTTCGTAGATTTCAAAGCAGCGTTTGACTCAGTGAATAGAAAAGTACTATGGCAGGCAATGAAAGAGAGGGGTGTAGAGGAAAAGTTAGTGGAGAAGATAAAGGAAATTTTTACTGAAACCAGGATTAGGGTGAAAATAGGAAAGAAAAAAGGGCAGGTTTTCTGGACAGGCCGAGGTCTAAGGCAAGAGTGCCCTTTAAGTCCGTTACTATTTAGTATCCTATTGGCAGACTTAGAGGAGAAGCTAAAGGAGAAAGGAAAAGGAGGAACGGCTTTGGGTAATAGCAAACTATACTCACTAGTTCTGTTACCTAGGTTTTTGGTTTGAGGCAGAAGGAGGAATCGAGCTGCAGGTCAGGAAAAGAATTGAATCTGCGAGTAAAGTAATGGGCCAAGTATGGGATATAGGAAAGAGCAGGTTCAAGAACGTTTGGAGAATGAGGGTCTGGTTGCTTGATGCGTTGGTGTGGGCGGTGTTGTGTTATGGTGTGGAGATCTGGGGATGGAAGGAACATAGGAAAGTAGAGAGTAT
>NC_046663.1:143203120-143204912 GCF_010883055.1 Belonocnema kinseyi
TGTGAAGTATTTTTCCGAATTAAAATAAATAAATCAATTTTGCCAAGTATTTTTTCGAATTAAAATGATTAAATACATTTTAACCAACTATTCTTTTGAATTAAACTAAATAAATCAATTTTACGATGTATTTTTTCGAATTAAAATAAATAAATCAATTTCGGATAAATTTTCTGCACATTTTTTCGAAATAAAATGAATAAATCAATTTTACGAAGTATTTTTTCAAATTAAAATAAATAAATAAATTTTACGAAGTATTTTTTGGAAGTAAAATAAGTAAATCAATTTTAAGAAGTATTTCTTCGAATTAAAATAAATAAATCAATTTTAGGAAGTATTTTTTCGAATTAAAATAAATAAATCAATTTCACGACATATTTTTTCAAATTAAAATAAATTAATTAATTTTACGAAGTGTTTTTTCGAACTAAAATAAAAAAATCAATTTTACAAAGTATTTGTTAGAATTGAAATGATTAAATCAATTTTACCAAGTAATTTTTCGAATTAAAATAAATAAATCAATTTTACGAAGTATTTTTTCGAATTAAAATAAATAAATCGATTTTACGAATTATTTTTTCGAATTAAAATAAACAATTCAATTTGACGAAGTACTTTTTCGAAGTAAAATAAATGAGTCAATTTTACAAAGTTTTCTTTTTCAAACTAAAATCAATAAATAAATGTTACGATGTGATATTTCGAATTAAAATAAATAAGTCAATTTTACGAAGTGTTTTTTCGAACTAAAATAAATAAATCAATTTTAAAAATTATTTTTTGGAATTAAGGTAAATAAATCAATTTTACGAAGTATTTTTTCGAAATATAATATATCAATTTCACAAAGTAGTTTTTCGAATTAAAATAAATAAATCAATTTTACGAAGTATTTTTTCGAATTAAAATAAATACATCAATTTCACAAAAATTTTCTGCCCATTTTTTCGAATTAAAAGAAATAAATCAATTTTACGAAGCATTTTTTCGCATTAAAATAAATAAACCCATTTATCATAGTATTTTTTCGAATTAAAATAAATAAATCGATTTCACGAATTATGTATGTATGTATTTAATCTCTCCCATTTACGGGTTTGAGTGCCACCGCTCCCTGTACATATATTTACAATTCCATTCTTAGTCTAACTTAACTACTACTTATATTCTACTCTTTTTTCTTCCTCTTACGATAAAAGAATGCGTTTTCCACGATATTGAAAACAATTTTCGTTTTTTACTGTTCCTTTTCAGAATCACCCGTTTGGCTCTGCCCTACTCCCTTGCTGTCCTTTACTTCATCCAATTTCTTCCTCCGCATCACTCCCTGTCCACTACCATCCAAGATCCATCTTACACACTCATCCACACTCAACTGTCCCTCTTCCTCTCCTGTACATCTCTCTAATACATGTGCCTATGACTCCATTTCGTATCTACATACTCTGCATAAATTCTCCTCTTCATTCATACAATATCTGCATGCTCTCACTCCTTCTCCCATTCTGCACCGTACAACCCTACTCCATTTTTCTTCCTTTTTTATTTTTTGCAGATATTCTGGTTCCGTCAACCCTTTGACCATCATATACCATCTATTGTACCTCGAATCTATAATCTTTGTCCATCTCTCATCTCCTTGTTCAATCAATAGCTGTAACTCTATGTCCTGCCACTCCATAAGCCCTTCTCGAATATTACATACCCTTCTCATTTTTCTCCTTTCTACCTCCCATTTTGAATTTCCCACATTACCTCTCGCTTCATTGTTCCGAATTTCACCGAA
>NC_046663.1:143205012-143209222 GCF_010883055.1 Belonocnema kinseyi
TTTCTACCTCCCATTTTGAATTTCCCACATTACCTCTCGCTTCATTGTTCCGAATTTCACCGAAACATGCTTGTGCAATTTTACTTCCCTCTCGCCTTTTTAAGTTCTCTTCAAACATCCATGCTCTCTTAATTTGTCTAGTAACCATATTTTCTCTTCCTAACTCTTTTTTTAACATATATCCTGGGCAACTCCAGCTAACCCCCATTACCCACCTCAGGAATCGCTCATGCATACTCTCTACTTTCCTATGTTCCTTCCATCCCCAGATCTCCACACTATGACACAACACCGCCCACACCAACGCATCAGACAACCAGACCCTCATTCTCCAATCGTTCTTGAACCTTCTCTTTCCTATACCCCATACTTGGCCCATTACTTTACTCGCACATTCAATTCTTTTCCTCACCTGCAGCTCGTTTGCTCCTTCTGCCTCAAACCAAAAACCTAGGTAACAGAACTCCTCCGGAATTTCCACTTTTTGTCCGTTCATCTTCCAAACGTAATTTATTTTGCTCTTTCTATTTCTGAAACACATCACCTTTGTCTTATCTACGCTCACCGTCAGCTCTTTTGTTCCCACATACTCTTCGAAGATTCTCATCAGTAGGTTCATCCCCTTCTCATCATCTGCTAATAGAACTACATCGTCCACGTATGCTAGTGAGTATAGTTTGCTATTACCCAAAGCCGTTCCTCCTTTTCCTTTCTCCTTTAGCTTCTCCTCTATGTCTGCCAATAGGATACTAAATAGTAACGAACTCAAAGGGCACCCTTGCCTTAGACCTCGGCTTGTCCAGAAAACCTGCCCTTTTTTCTTTCCTATTTTCACGCTAATCCTGGTTTCAGTAAAAATTTCCTTTATCCCCTCCAATAACTTTTCCTCTACACCCCTCTCTTTCATTGCCTGCCATAGTACTTTTCTAATCACTGAGTCAAACGCTGCTTTGAAATATACGAACAAAGTGACTAGTCTCCCTTGCTTTCTCCCCAAATTTCTGTTAACTAAATAGTTAAGTACGTAGATGTTGTCTATAGTACCCATACCTTTTCTAAAGCCCGTCTGATTATGTGGGATACTTTCTTTTTGTTCTACCTGACTCTCCAACCGATTTCTTAAGATTTCTGCATATATTTTATAGCCGACTGACATGAGAGTGATCCCTTGTTCCTTTTTAACCTATTTATTGCTTCATCCACTTCTTTTCTCGTTATCTCGTTCCCTTCCACCATTTCTCCGCGGACTACCCTACACTTTTCCCCTTTGATCTTATTTTGCTCTCCCCCTAATAGACCCTTAAGATAATCCGTCCATTCCTCCATTTCTATTTCTTCGTTAACGCCCTTCCTTTCCCCTCTATCCCTATTTATCACATCCCACACCCTACCTTCTTTGATGGCTTTTTCTACCTCTGCTTTATATTCTTCCTTTCCCGTCTGTCTTTTCATTTCCAGCATCTTCTCATGTTCTTTTTTCCTCCTGTTATACTCCTCCTTCTCCATTTCCCCTCTTCACCATTTGCTCACACACTCTTTTATTCTCTCTTTACTCTCCCAGCATTACTCGTCCCACCAGCCTCTCTTTCCAACTACACTTTCTTCATTAGTACCCAGGTCATCCTTTACCTTTTCAATGGACCCCTTCAACCTTCCAACTAACGAGTCTATTCCCTCCTCTTTTTCATACCTAACCTTCTCCTTTTCCATCTTTTGTTTAAACTCGTTTGATTTATCTACCCCCAGATTCCCATTTTCGTGTTTCGTTCGCCCCTTTTTTCTTTCTTCCTCTGCCGTGCTTACTGACGTTACTATCATAGTGTAACTATGACCGGGAAGTGCTCGGACCCTATCTCATTCCCTAACTTCATACTCCCTATCATATGTCGCATTCTTTCTTCAGCCAGAATATAGTCCATTACTGTTGCTCCCTTTCCTATGAATGTGATCTCCCCTTCCCCATCTCCTTTCATATTGCCATTGCATATAAACCATCCTGTTTCTCCTATCATGTCTAGTAACTTCCTCCCCTCCCTGTCCGTCTCTCTATGTTTGGAGTTCCTTATAAATGCTTCCTTTTCTTCATCCCATAACCCTCCCCCTTGTTCGCCAGTCCATGCATTTAAGTACATGCATTTACTTTTTACGAAGTATTTTTTCGAATTAAAATAAATAAATCAATTTTACGAAGTACTTTTTCGAATTAAAATAAATAAATCAATTTCAAAAAATTTTTCTGCACTTTTTCGAATTAAAATAAATAAATCAACTTTACGAAGTATTTTTTCGAATTAAAATAAATAAATAAATTTTACGAAGCATTTTTCGAAGTAAACTAAGTGAATCATTTTTAAGAAGTATTTTTTCGAATTAAAATATATCAATCAATTTTAGGAAGTATTTTATCAAATTAAAATAAATAAATCAATTTTACGAAGTACTTTTTCGAATTAAAATAAATAAATCAATTTTACGAAGTATTTTTTCGAACTAAAATAAATAAATCAGCTTCACGAAAATGTGCTAAGTATTTTTTCGAATTGAAATAAATAAATTAGTTGCACATTAGTTTTACGAAGTATTTTTTCGAATAAAAATAAATAAATCAATTTAACAAAGTATTGTTTCGAATTAAAACAAATAAATCAATTTTACGAAGTATTATTTCGAAATAAAAAAAATCAATTTTACGAAGCATTTTTTCGAATTAAAATAAATAAATCAATTTTATGAAGTAATTTTTCAAATTAAAATAAACAAATTAATTTTATCAAGAATTTTTTCGAATTGAATTAAATAAATCAATATTACCAAGTATTCTTTCGAAATAAAACGAATCAATTTTACGAAGTATTTTTTCGAAGTAAAATAACTCAATCAATTTTAAGAAGTATTTTTTCGAATTATAATAAATCGATCAATTTTAGGAAATATTTTTATCAAATTAAAATAAATAAATCAATTTTACGAAGCATTTGTTTTAATCAAAATGAAAAAATTAATTTTACGATGTATTTTTTCGAACTAAAATAAATAAATTAATTTTACGAAGTATTTTTTCGAATTAAAATAAATAAATCAATTTTACAAAGTTTTTTTTCAAATTAAAATCAATAAATAAATATTACGATGTGTTATTACGAATTAAAATAAATAAATCAATTTTACAAAGTATATTTTCAAATCCAATTAAATAAATCAATATTACGAAGTATTTTTTCGAATTAAAATAAATAAACCAATTTTACGAAGTGTTTTTTCGAACTAAATTAAATAAAGCAGTTTCACGAAAATGTTCTAACTATTTTTTCGAATTGAAATAAATAAATTATTTGCACGTAAATTTTCTATGTATTTTTTCGAAGTGAAATAAATAAAACAATTTCACGACGGATTTTTAATTGTTAAAGTGAATAAATCAATTTTACGAAGCATTTTTTCGATTTAATTTGAATAAATCAATTTGACAAAGTATTTTTTTGAATCAAAATGAATAAATCAATTCTGCCAAGTATTTTTTCTTCAAATTAAATTAATCAATTTTAACAAGTATTTTTTCGAATTAAAATAAATAAATTAATTGTGGGAAGTATTTTTCCGAATTAAAATAAAATAATTAATTTCACAAATTTTTTTGAGCATTTGCTCGAATTAAAATAAAAAATCGATTTCACGTAACTTTTCAAAGTATTTTCTCGAATTAAAATGAATAAGTCAATTTCACGTTATACTTCTAAGTATTTTTCGAATTAAAATAAATAAACAAATTTTACGAATTGTTATTTCGAATTAAAATAAATAAACCAATTTTACGAAGTCTTTTTTCAAATTAAAATAAATAAATCAATTTTACGAAGCATTTTTTCGAATTGAAATTAATGAATTCTTCTTTATCCATAATGTGTCCCCTAAGGGTTTACATGACTTCCATTCCTTACAATCTTTCCGTTTACATCTATATATTTTTTACAATCTTATCCTTTCTATATATACAATTATTTACAACTACTTACATAAAGTCTTATATCTAGTTCCTGCGATAGCGCAATTTAGGACTTATTAGTAAGCGAGTGAGCGAGCGAACGAAAGCGAGAGTGCAAGCGAGAGTGAGAGAGAGTATGAGAACGCAAACGCATCTTAGTCTACTTATCTTTTACTTTACCATTACTTACAATTTTCACGCTTCTAATCTAAGCGACTTCCGTTTCCT
>NC_046663.1:143209322-143210776 GCF_010883055.1 Belonocnema kinseyi
AATCAATTTAACGAGGTGTTTTTTCGAATTAAAATAAATAAATCAATTTCGCGAAGTACTATTTCGAATTAAAATTAATTAATCAATTTTACGAAGTATTTTCTCGAATTAAAATAAATAAACCAATTTTACAAAGTATTTTTTCGAATTAAAACGATTAAATCAATTTCACGAAGTATTTTTTCTTAATAAAATCAACGAATTAATTTTACGAGGTATTTTTTCGAGTTAAAATAAATAAATCAATTTGAAAAACATTTTCTGCACTTTTTCGAATTAAAGCAAATAAATCAACTTTACGTAGTATTTTTTCGAATTAAAATAAATCAATCAATTTTAGGAAGTATTTTGTCAAAATAAAATAAATAAATCAAGTTTACGAAGTACTTTTTCAAATTAAAATAAATCAATCAATTTTATGAAGTATTTTTTTCGAATTAAAATAAATAAATAAATTTTACGAGGTGTTTTTTCGAATTAAAATAAATAAATCAATTTTACGAGGTGTTTTTTCGAATTAAAATAAATAAATCAATTTCGGGAAGTACTATTTCGAATTAAAATTTATTAATCAATTTTACGAAGTATTTTTTTGAATGAAAATAAATAAATCAATTGTACAAAGTATTATTTCGAATTAAAACAAATAAATCAATTTTACGAAGTATTTTTTCGAATTAATATAAATAAATTTTACGAAGCATTTTTTCGAAGTAAAATAAGTGAATCAATTTTAAGAAGCAATTTTTCGAAATAAAATAAACAATCAATTTTAGGAAGTATTTTTACAAATTAAAATAAGTAAATCAATTTCGCGAAGTACTATTTCGAATTAAAATTAATTAATCAATTTTACGAAGTATTTTTTGAAATTAAAATAAATAAATCAATTTTACGAAGTATTTTTTTGAATGAAAATAAATAAATTCATTGTACAAAGTATGTATTTAATCTCTCCCTTTTACGGGTTTGAGGGCCAGCGCTCCCTGTACATATATTTACAATTCCATCCTTAGTCTAACTTAACTACTACTTATATTCTACTCTTTCGCATTACGCAGGATAAGCAATAGTAACATTTGTGATATTATTTCCTAAAATGAGCGAGCTTCCAGGGCTTCCGTTTCCTCTTACCATAAAAAAATGCATTTTCCACGATATTGAAAACAATTTTCGTTTTTTACTGTTCCTTTTCAGGATCACCAGTTTGGCTCTGCCCTACTCCCTTCCTTTCCCTTACTTCATCCAATTTCTTCATCCCCATCACTCCCTGTCCACTACCATCCAAGATCCATCTTACACACACATCCACACTCAACTGTCCCTCTTCCTCTCCTGTACATCTCTCTAAAACATGTGCCCATGACTCCATTTCGTATCCACATACTCTGCATAAATTCTCCTCTTCATTCATCCAATATCTGCATGCTCTCACTCCTTATCCCATTCTGAAC
>NC_046663.1:143210876-143217949 GCF_010883055.1 Belonocnema kinseyi
TCACTTATTTTACTTCCAAAAAATGCTTCGTAATATTTATTTAATTATTTTTATTCGAAAAAATACTTCGTAAAGTTTATTTATTTATTTTAATTCGAAAAAATACTTCGTAAAATTGATTTATTTATTTTAATTAGACAAAATACTTAGAAATATAACGTGATGTTTATTTATTCATTTTAATTAGAAAAAATACTTAGAAACGTTACGTGAAATCGATATTTTTATTTTTATTCAAAAAAATTCTCGGAAAAATTTGTGAAATTAATTTATTTATTTTAATTAGAAAAAATTCTTCGTTAAATTGATTTATTTATTTTAATTCGTAAAAGTACTTCATAAAATTGATTTATTTGTTTTAATTCTAAAAAATACTTCGTAAAATTGATTTATTTTATTAATTAATTCGAAAAAATACTTCGTAAAATTAATTTATTTATTTTTAATCGAAAAGATTCATCGTAAAATTGATTTACTTATTTTAGTTCGAAAAAATACTTCCTAAAATTGATTTATTTAATCTAATTCGAAAATGTTCTTGGTAAATTATTACTTATTTCAATTCTAAAAAATAATTCGTAAAATTGATTTATTTATTTTAATTCGAAAAAATACTTCCTAGAATTGATTGATTTATTTTAATTCGAAAAAATATTTCTTAAAATTGATTTACTTATTTCACTTCGAAAAAATACTTCGTATAATTGATTTAATTATTTTAATTCAAAAAGTACTTCGTAAAGTTGATGTATTTATTTTAATTCGATAAAGTGCAGAAATTTTTTTTGAAATTGATTTATTTATTTTAATTCGAAAAAATACTTCGTAAAATTTATTTATTTTAATTCGATAAAGTACTCTGTAAAATGATTTATTTATATTACTTTGAAAAAATAATTCATAAAATTGATGTATTTATTTTAATTCGAAAGAAAAAATTCGAAAAATTAGTTTATTTATATTAATTCGATAAAATACTTTGTAAAATTGATTCATTTATTTTAATTCGAAAAACTTCTTGGTAAAATATTTAATTATTTCAATTCTAATAAATGATTCGTGAAGTTTATTTATTTATTTTAATTCGAAAAAATAATTCGTAAAATTGATGTATTTATTGCAATTCGAAAGAAAAACTTCGAAAAATTAATTTATTACTTTTTAATTCGAAAAAGTACTTCGTAAAATTATTTAATTAATTTTAATTCGAAATAGTACTTCGCAAAATTGAATTATTTATTTTAATTCGAAAAAATACTTCGGAAAATTGATTTACTTATTTTTATTCGAAAAAATACTTAGAAATATAACGTGAATTTCATTTATTTATTTTAATTCGAAAAAATACTTCGCAAAATTAGTTAATTAATTTTAATTCGAAATAGTACTTCGCAAAATTGATTTATTTATTTTAATTTGGAAAAATACTTCGTAAAATTGATTGATTTATTTTAATTAGACAAAATACTTAGATATATAACGTGATGTTTACTTATTGTGATTCGAAAAAATACTTAGAAAAGTTACGTGAAATCGATTTTTTATTTTGATTCGAAAAAGTTCTCGGAAAAGTTTGTGAAATTATTTTATTTATTTTAATTAGAAAAAATACTTCTTTAAATTGATTTATTTATTTTAATTCGAAAAAGTACTTCGTAAAATTGATTTATTTATTTTAATTCGAAAAAATACTTCGTTAAATGGATTTATGTATTTTAATTCGAGAAAGTACTCCGTAAAATTGATTTATTTAATTTAATTCGAAAAAATACTTAGTAAAATTTATTTAATCATTTCAACTCTAAAAAATACCTCGTAAAATTGATTTATTTTATTAATTAATTCGAAAAAATAATTCGTAAAATTAATTAATTTATTTTCAATTCAAAAAATACTTCGTAAAATTAATTTCATGATTTTAATTCGAAAAAATACTTGTTAAAATTGATATTTATATTTTAATTTTAAAAAATACTTCGGAAAATTAATCTTTTTATTCTAATTCGACAAAATTACTTCGTAAAATTGATTTATTTATTTTAATTTGAAAAAATGCTCAGAAAATGTTTTTGAAATTCATTTATTTCAATTTCAAAAATACTCCTTAAAATTTTTTATTTATTTTATTTCGTAAAAATTCTTCGCAACATTGATTTATTTAATTCAATTCGAAAAAATACTAGGCAAAATTGATTTAATCATTTTAATTCGAAAAAATATTTTGTAAAATTGATTTATTTATTTCAATTGTAAAAAATACTTGGTAAAATTGATTTATTTATTTTAATTCGAAAAAATACTTTGTAAAATTGATTTAATCATTTCAATTCAAAAAAATACTTCGTAAAATTGATTTAGTCATTTTAATTCGAAAAAATAATTTGTAAAATTGATTTATTTATTTTAGCTCGAGAAAATACTTCGTAAAATTGATTTATTTATTTTAATTCGACAAAATACTTAGAAATATAACTTGAAATTGATTTATTTTAATTCGAAAAAATCCTTCGTTAAATTGATTTATTTATTTTAGTTCGAAAAAACACTTAGTGAAATTGTTTCATTTATTTTTATTCAAAAAAATACATAGAAAATATCCGTGCCATTGATTTATTTATTTTAATTCCAAAAAATACTTAGAACATTTTGGCTTCCGTTTCCAGTACCGATCGCGAAAGAACTCTTTTTGTCAAGTGGTGTATTTTTGGATTTGGTGGAGGAAATAAGGGTCAGTGGATGCAGAAAAGGCAGAAAGTTCGGAGATCGAATGTAAAGGAAAAAGGGTGGGTGATGGCAAAGGTGTGAAGGGTGAAAGTGAGTAGTTTGAAGTGAAAATTTGGAGCGTGTGAAGTTTTTGAGGTTAGGAGTGAAAAAATAGTTGCTTGGTCAGGGGGGCAAGAGGTAGGAAATAAAGGCGGGAAACGTCGCAGAGCATTGGGTAAGGTAGGATGCCGACGACGCGAAGTCCACAAACTGGCACCAGGGGGCAACAGTTACTGGACGATCGCACAGAACAGAAAACCGTAGTGGCTGCAACAGCTGACGTTGCTGAAAGCATTGAAAGTGGGGGGATTGGTGACGTTGGTCGCAGTGACAGCAGCGGTGATGAAAGTACCGTGAAGTCGACCCGGGTGGGGAGGGTAGAGGATTCAGGTACGGGCAAGCAACGGGGAAGGCCCTCAAATTTACAGCGCCTAACAAGCTAGGCAACGCGGGTTCGAACAGAAGTCTGTACGAATGGCAAAAAAAGTCAAGCGCGACTAGCAGTGAAG
Organism: Belonocnema kinseyi; assembly: GCF_010883055.1. Lineage (NCBI taxonomy): Eukaryota > Metazoa > Arthropoda > Insecta > Hymenoptera > Cynipidae > Belonocnema > Belonocnema kinseyi. The sequence continues at coordinate 143,214,149 of NC_046663.1, forward strand.
GGGAGGAAAAAAGGAAAAGAGTGGCTGGGGAAGATTTGGTAGAAAGGGACCAGGAGAACAAGAGAGTGAGAATTAAAAGGAAAACACCAGGGGGAGAGGGGGGGATGGGGAAATGTTTGAAAAATTGGAAGCTCTGATTAAAGGCTTTACAGAGGAAACAAGAAAGAGATTGGATGAAATGAATAGGGATATGAATAGGCTGGGAACCGATGTAAGGGGGGAAATGAAAAAGGTCAGAGGAAAATGGGAAGAATGGGATAAACGTTGGAAGGTGGAGAAAGACAAGGTTTGGGGTAAGCTAGAGAGCATTGATAATAGACAGAAAGAGGTTGACGAACAGAGATCTAGAGAAATAAAGCAGTTGGAAGAGCAGTTATCCAGTCTAGAAATTAGGAATGAGCATATGGGGGGAAAAACAGAAAATGAGGAAATAGTTCAAGGGTATGAAAAGAACGTCCGAAGTGAGAATAAAAGATTGAAGAAAAGACTCAGTGAGATCGAAAGAAGATTAGAAGGGGAAGATAGGGCAAAAGGAAAAATAACATAGTAGTCAAGAGATTAAAAGTGGAGAGTGAAACAGAAGAAGTGGAAATAACTAATCTTTTTTGAGATATTAGAGTGCAGGTAAGGGTAGAAGGAGTCGAGAGAATAGGAGGGTCAAAAGAAGGAAAAGAAGGTATGTTTCTGGTAAAATTGGGGAGTGAGGAGGAGAAAAAGAAAATTATGGAGAGAAAAAAAGTATTGTGAGGAAGAAGGGAAAGAATTGAAGAAGATCTGACATGGAGGGAGAGGAAAAGGAGATGGCAAATAGAGCAGAGAGCTTGGGTAGAGGGGAAAAAGGGCCATATGGTATGGATAGGGAGAGACAGGTTATGGATAAATGGGGAGGAATGGTGCTGGGATGAAAAATTAGAAGAATTAAGGAAAGGGAAATGTCTTGAGAAAGGTAGGGGGAAGGGAGACGAAAAAGAGGCTAGAAATAAATCAGAGGGTTTTCCAAGCGACAAAGGGGAAACAAAGTAAAGAGGAAAGAAGAGGAAGGGGAAGAGAGAAACGTGAAACAAAAGATGGAAAAGTAGAAGGTTAGGTATGTAAAAGAGGAGGGAATAGACTCTTTAGTTGAAAGGTTGAAGGGGTCCATTGAAAAGGTAAAGGATGAGCTGGGTACTAATGAAGAAAGAGTAGGGGGAAAGAGAGGCTGGTGAGACGAGGAATGCTGGGAGAGTAAAGAGAGAATAGAAGAGTGTGTGAGCAAATGGAGAAGAGGGGAAATGGAGAAGGAGGAGTATAACAGGAGGAAAAAAGAACTCGAGAAGATGCTGAAAATAAAAAGACAGAGGGGAAAGAAAGAATATAAAGCAGATGTAGAAAAAGTCTTCAAAGAAGGTAGGGTGTGGGATGTGATAAATAGGGATAGAGGGGAAAGGAAGGGCGTTAACGAAGAAATAGAAATGGAGGAATGGACGGATTATTTTAAGGGTCTATTTGGGGGAGAGAAAAATAAGATCAACGGGGAAAAGTGTAAGATAGTCCGAGGAGAAATGGAGGATGGGAACGAGATAACAAGAAAAGAAGTGGATGAAGCAACAAATAGGTTAAAAAGAAACAGGGCGATGGGAGAAGATGGGATGGAGAACGAAGCGATGAAGTTTGAAGGAGAAGGGATTAGGGATGGGATGTGGAAGATCTGCAATAAGGTATGGGAAGGGGAAGGTTGGCCGGAAGAGTGGACGAAACCAGGATTAGGGTAAAAATAGGAAAGAAAAAAGGGCAGGTTTTATGGACAAGCCGACGTCTAAGGCAAGGGTGCCCTTTGAGTCCGTTACTATTTAGTATCTTATTGGCAGACTTAGAGGAGAAGCTAAAGAAGAAAGGGAAAGGAGGAACGGCTTTGGGTAATAGCAAACTATACTCTCTAGCATACGCGGACGATGTAGTTCTATTAGCAGATGATGAGAAGGGGATGAACCTAATGATGAGAATCTTCGAAGTGTATGTGGGAACAAAAGAGCTGACGGCGAACGTAGATAAGACAAAGGTGATGTGTTTCAGAAATGGAAAGAGCAAAATAAATTACGTTTGGAAGATAAACGGACAAAAAGTGGAAATTGTGGATTAGTTCGGTTACCTAGGTTTTTGGTTTGAGGCAGAAGGAGGAAACGAGCTGCAGGTGAGGAACAGAATTTATTGTGCCAGTAAAGCAATGGGCCAAGTATGGGGTATAGGAAAGAGCAGGTTCAAGAACGATTGGACAATGAGGGTCTGGTTGTTTGACGCGTTGGCGTGGGCGGTGTTATGTTATGGTGTGGAGATCTGGGGATGGAAGGAACGTAGGAAAGTAGAGAGTATGCATGAGCGATTCCTGAAGTGGGTAATTGGGGTTAGCTGGAGTTGCCCAAGATATATGTTAAAAGAAGAGTTAGGAAGAGAAAATATCGTTACTAGACAAATTAAGAGAGCATGGATGTTTGAAGAGAACTTAAAAAGGGGAGAGGGAAGTAAAATTGCACAAGCATGTTTCGGTGAAATTCGGAACAATGAAGCGAGAGATAATGTGGGAAATTCAAAATGGGAGGTAGAAAGGAGAAAAATAAGAAGGGTGTGTAATATTCGAGAAGGGGTTATGGAGTGGCGGGACATAGAGTTAGAGATGTTGGTTAAACAAGGAGAAGACAGATGGACAAAGAATATAGATTCGAGGTACAATAGATGGTATATGATGGTCAAAGTGTTGACGGAACCAGAATATCTGCAAAAAATAAAAAAGGAAGAAAAATGGAGTAGGGTTGTACAGTTCAGAATGGGAGAAGGCGTGAGAGCTTGTAGATATTGGATGAATGAGGAGGAGAATTTATGCAGAGTATGTGGATACGAAATGGAGTCAGGGGTCAGGGAGTGACGTGGATGAAGAAATTGGATGCAGTAAGGGAAAGCAAGGGAGTAGGGCAGAGCCAAACGGATGGTCCTGAAAAGGGACAGTAAAAATAGAAAATTGTTTTTAATCGCATGGAAAATGCATTTTTTTATGGTAAGAGGAAACGGAAGACCTGGAAGCTCGCTCATTTTAGGAATTAATATCACTACTGTTACTATTGTTTATCCTACGTAATGCGAAAGAGTAGAATATAAGTAGTAGTTCAGTTAGACTAAGGATAGAATTGTAAATATATGTACAGGGAGCGGTGGCCCTCAAACCCGTAAAAGGGAGAGATTAAATACATATATACATACATACTTAGCACATTTTCGTGAAGCTGATTTATTTATTTTAATTCGAAAAAAGACTTCGTAAAATTGATTTATTCATTTTAATTCGAAAACATACTTCGTAAAATTAATTTATTTATTTTAATTCAACAAAATACTAAGAAATATAGCGTGAAATTGATTTATTTATTTTATTTCAAAAAAATTCTTCGTAAAATTAAATAACTTATTGTAATTCGAAATAGTACCTCGTAAAATTAATTTAATCTTTTTAATTCGAAAAAATACTTAGTAAAATTGATTTATTTTAGTTCGAAAAAATTCTTCGTAAAATTGATTCTTTTTTTTCGAAAGAATACTTGGTAATATTGTTTTTTTTAATTCAATTCGAAAAAATTCTTGGTAAAATTAATTTAATCATTCTAATTCAAAAAATACTTTGTAAAATTGGTTTACTTATTTCAATTCGAAATAATACTTCGCAAAATTGATTTATTTGTTTTAATTTGAAAAAATGCGCAGAAAATTTTTGTGAAATTGATTTATTTATTTTAATTCGAAAAAATACTTTGTAAAATTGATTTATTTATTTCA
>NC_046663.1:143218049-143221231 GCF_010883055.1 Belonocnema kinseyi
AGTTATTTGTTTTAATTTGAAAAAATGCGCAGAAAATTTTTGTGAAATTGATTTATTTATTTTAATTCGAAAAAATACTTTGTAAAATTGATTTATTTATTTTAATTCGAGCAAGTACTTCGTGAAATTGATATATTTTATTTCGAAAAATTCTTCGTAAAATTGATTTAATTAATTCAATTCGAAAAAACACTTGGTGAAATTGATTTAATCATTTTAAGTCGAAAAAATACTTTGTAAAATTGATTTATTTATTTCAATCCTAAACAATACTTCGTAAAATTTATTTATTTATTTTAATTCGAAAAAATACATTTAAAATTCATTTCTTTACTTTAGTTCGAAAAAATACTTCGTAAAATGGATTTAATCATTTTAATTCGAAAAAATACTTTGTGAAATTGATTTCTTTATTTTAATTCGAAAAAATACTTCGTGAAATTGATATATTTTATTTCGAAAAAATACTTCGTAAAATTTATTTATTTATTTTAATTCGAAAAAATACTTCGTAAAATAGATTAATATATTTTAGTTTGAAATAATACTTTGTAAAATTGATTTATTTATTGGAATTCGAAAACATACATCGTAAAATTTGTTTATTTATTTTAATTTGACAAAATATTTAGAAATATAACGGAAAATTTATTTATTTATTTTAATCCGAAAATATGCTTAGAAAATTCACGTGAAATTGATTTTTTATTTTAATTCGAAAAAAATTCTAAGAGCATTTTCCTGAAGGCGATTTATTTATTTTAATTCGCAAAAATACTTAGTAAAATTGATTTATTTATTTTAATTCGAAAAAATACTTGGTGTAATTGATTTTTTTTATTTCGAAAGAATACTTCGTAATATTCATTTATTTAATTCAATTAGAAAAAATACTCGGTAAAATTAATTTAATCATTTTAATTCGAAAAAATACTTTGTTAAATTGGTTTAATTATTTTAATTCTAAAAAATACTTCGTAAAATTAATTTATATGTTTTAATACGAAAAAATGTGCAGAAAATTTATGTGAAATTGTTTTGTTTATTTTAATTAGAAAAAATACTTCGTAAAGTTGATTTATTTATTTTAATTGGGAAAAATACTTCCTGAAATTGATATATTTTATTTCGAAGAAATACTTGGTAAAATTAATTTATTTAATTCAATTCGAAAGAACACTTCGTAAAATTGTTTTATTTATTTTAATTTGACAAAATACGTAGAAATATAAAGGGAAAGTTATTTATTAATTTTAATCCGAAAAGATACTTAGAAAATTCACGTGAAATTGTTTTTTCTATTTTAATTCGAAAAAAATACTAAGAACATTTTGGGCTTCCGTTTCCGGTACCGATCGCGAAAGAACTCTTTTTGTCAAGTGGTGTATTTTTGGCTTTGGTGGAGGAAATAAGGGTGAGTGGATGCAGAAAAGGCAAAAAGTGCGGAGATCGAGTGTAAAGGAAGAAGGGTGAGTGAAGGCCCAGAGGGCAACAGTTTCTGGACGATCGCACAGAGCAGAAAACCGTAGTGGCTGCAACAGCTGACGTTGCTGAAAGCATTGAAAGTGGGGGGATGTGTGACGTTGATCGCAGTGACAGCAGCGGTGATGGAAGTACCGTGAAGTCGACCCGGGTGGGGAGGGTATGCGGATTCAGGTACGGGCAAACAACGGGGAAGGCCCTCAAATTTACAGCGCCTTAACAAGCTAGGCAACGCGGGTTCGAACAGAAGTCTGGACGCATGGCAAAAAAACTACTGTGGGAGTGTGTGTGGACCTCCTCCACACACACTCCCAAAGCCATAGATTATAGATTCGAGGTACAATAGATGGTATATGATGGTCAAAGGGTTGACGGAACCAGAATATCTGCAAAAAATAAAAAAGGAAGAAAAATGGAGTAGGGTTGTACGGTTCAGAATGGGAGAAGGAGTGAGAGCATGCAGATATTGGATGAATGAAGAGGAGAATTTATGCAGAGTATGTGGATACGAAATAGAGTCATGGGCACAAATATTAGAGAGATGTACAGGAGAGAAAGAGGGACAATTGAGTGTGGATGAGTGTGTAAGATGGATCTTGGATGGTAGTGGACAGGGAGTGATGTGGATGAAGAAATTGGATGAAGTAAGGGAAAGCATGGTAGTAGGGCAGAGCCAAACGGGTGATCCTGAAAAGGGACAGTAAAAAACGAAAATTGTTTTCAATATCGTGGAAAATGCATTTTTTTTATGGTAAGAGGAAACGGAAGCCCTGGAAGCTCGCTGATTTTAGGAATTAATATCACTACTGTTACTATTGCTTATCCTGCGTAATGCGAAAGAGTAGAATATAAGTAGTAGTTAAGTTAGACTAAGGATGGAATTGTAAATATATGTACAGGGAGCGGTGGCCCTCAAACCCGTAAAAGGGAGAGATTAAATACATACATACTTCGTAAAATTAATTAATTAATTTTAGTTCAAAATAGTACTACGTAAAATTGATTTATTTATTAGAATTTGAAAAAATACTTCGGAAAATTGATTTATTTATTTTAATTCGACAAAATACTTAGAAATATAGCGTGAAATTGATTTATTTATTTTAATTCGAAAAAATACTTCGTAAAATTAATTAATTAATTATAATTCGAAAAAATACTTCGTTAAATTGATTGATTCATTTTTATTTGAAAAAATACTTCGTTAAATGGATTAATTTAATTAAGTTCGAAAAGATTCTTTGTAAAACTGACTTAATCATTTTAGTTCGAAAAAATACTTTGTAAAATTGATTTATTTATGTTAATTCGGAAAATTACATCGTAAAATTAATTAATTAATTTGAATTCGACAAAATATTTCGTGAAATTAATTTATTGATTTTAATTCGAAAAAATACTTTGTAAAATTGATTGATTTATTTTAATTTGAAAATTTTTTTCGTAAAATTGATTTATTTGTTTTGTTCGAAAAAAATGCTTCGTAAAATTAATTAATTAATTTTAATTCGAAAAAATACTTCCTAAAATTGATTTACTTATATTACTTCGAAAAATACTTCGTAAAATTTATTTATTTGAATTCGAAAAAATACTTTGTATGGTTGATTCATTTGTTTTACTTCGAAAAAATACTTTGTCTTCTACCCCGGTGTCTATTCCAGTGGAGGTTAGACTTGTGTGTGCGGGGGGGGGGGGGG
>NC_046663.1:143221272-143221979 GCF_010883055.1 Belonocnema kinseyi
GGGGGATGAGGTGGTAGGATGCTTGATAGCCGAGTTGGGTGGGCAAGGGTGATACCTTGCGTTATGCCGCGCAGTAATGTTCGTAATCGCGGGGCGCGAACGGGGCGGCGCTTAGTGGCGCGGAGCGGCACGTGATGTAGCGGCGGCCTGTCCGGGTAGTTGGTGCGTGGCAAGCCAACGGTCGAGGGCCTGCATGCCCTGGGGCGGGTTTGTCTGACTGGTGGGCGGCGGGAGGTGCACCCGCTTGATGTCACCAGACATCAACTTTCGCCACGCATTCAGACCGTCCATGAAAGGGGAGGGGAACAGTAGTGGTCGCCGAGTGCGGCTTTGGTTTTGTTATTGTGTTGGGGGAGGGGAGGAAGGATCGAGGAAGAGGGAAGGAAAGGAAGATCCTAGGTTCGCGTGGGGTCCAAGGTGGTTCACCGACACGGAGAGGGTGTGGGCCGGCAAGTGGTCACCCGATGTACCTTTTTTTTTTTTTTTTAAGTCGCGCTCGCGCCCGTCATTTAGAAATTTAAATTGCACCGATGGTTCCCACAATGGCGCTTTGGGGAAGGCTCGAGTAGATAGGGGGAGAAGGTTTCGGGCGTCTCTAACGCAGTGAGGAAGAGGGTGTCCGACCCCGGGGTCTCCACGAATACGTTCGAGATGGGAGTGCCGGGCAGAGGCTCGTCACGCGACGGGTCGGAAGAATCGGCCCTCGC
>NC_046663.1:143222079-143228268 GCF_010883055.1 Belonocnema kinseyi
GTCTAGACAATTGACTACCCGCGGCTGACTCGGTCCCGCAGTGTCACACGACACGATGTTGGCTGGAGGGAAGGTGTACCGCGGCTGTGCGGCGAAAGCGGGGATCGCGTGTTCCGTCAATGCCTCAACGGATGCCTACTAGGTTTCCCCACCCGGGGATGTGTGGGTGCGATGCGTCCGGCGAGTAGGCCGGCACGTTCACCGGATGTGGCCAAGGAACATATTCGTTGGCGGGCGGGGGTGTGGCTAGCCCCGCTGGCGACACTTCCTGGGCGGCGGCTGCGCGACGCGCCCGACGTGTCCGGTCTCCGATAATCTGGATCCTTCGCGCGCGGCACCTAATCTGACAACGAGTCGGAGCTAGCACGTCAGAGGTTTCCCTCCGGCACCGCGACCCTCACTCACTGTCCTAGCTAAGGGAGCTCAGCACTGCGGGAGTTCCTCCCGGCACCGACAAACCCACCTAACCACTGGAAAATAGACGAGCACGTCAGGGATAAGCCCCAGCACCCAATGCCTATTTTCCACCTATCTAACCTAACCACTTATAACTTATATCGTTCACTGCACGAAACACTTACGCGTCACCCGTCGTCCGAGCGATGACCCGAAAATTGTACACTTACGGCCGAAGGAAAAGAATACGGAGGGAGCACTATAACGAGGGTGCCCCACAAGCGTAAAACGTAGGAGGATGATCCTGGGAGATGGTGGTGAATCGGAGAAACTTCACGTCGATTGCTAGAGTAGCGTGTTTATTTAATCCTTGGAAAGGTTCGAAGATAGAGCGGATCTGCCTCCGTACAAATCTCGATGGGAACTCTCACTTACGAGCTACGCTGTCTCCCGGTAGACGCGAGTGAAGCTGGCCGAGAGCAGTGGTTCATTTAAGAACGCAGGAGTTCATTTAAAAACGTTAATTAATTATTTACATTGCACGGATTAGTCCCTAAGGACCTCCTTTTATCATATTTATTTTAAATTTTCGTATTCCAACATTCCTTCCCTTTCAATTCAAACTCTAATTAAGATTTATCTATTTACATTTCTATAACAGATTGTGAGGCCATTTAATATTAAACTAATTATGATCTAAATCTAATGTGCTAACCAAGAGGGGGGGGGGGATCGTGTCATCTGACTGATTGTTTTTTTTTATTTATTTTTTTATTAAATTAATTAATTCCCTCTTTTTCTTTGAGTAAAAGGGGCCGCGAGTGCCTCGGTCGTCCGACCATCTGATCCAAAGCGAATCCTCGAGACACGGTGGATTCGTTTGATTATTTATAATTTAATTGTTCATTAATTTTTCTCCTTTTCTTTACTCATGATTATCCGAACACCGCGCCTCGAGGTGCCGGTTGAGATCCCCGGTATCAGCCCGTGCGCCAGAAAAGGAGAGGTAGAGAGGACGGAAGATGCAAGTGAGCGATGAAGGACAGGGAATAGCGCGCATGGGAGGGAAAGAGAGAAGCACTGGCGTACGTGACTGAAGCCTGTCCTCAAGTTTTCGCACGGAACGAAAACATGACGGCAGGCTAGTACCTTCATCAGCCGGAGGACCTTTTCGGCTTTACCCGTTACTCAGGTCGGTGGCAGATGTGCCGAGACTATGGTAATTACTTACAGGAGGGCAAGCAAACTCGTCGCGGAAGCTCAAGAATCCTCTATTTGTCACGTTAGGCCTTCACTTGGAATTTCCTCTCGGAAAATTTCAAGTGGAGGCGTGTGAACAAATTGCTGGACGCTTGAGGTTCTCATCTTTGTCGTTCTGACATACATCAACTCCGCCCCTTCCCGGATAGAGTTTGCTTACCCGCGTGTTGTTATTTTTTTTTCAAAAATCGTAAGGACACACCCTTCCCTAGGTTAGCCGGGTCTAAATTTATTTAATATACTTCTATATAGGGTTTCGTGGGAGGTGGCGGCATGCCAACCTCTGGCTCGTCCGTAATTCGTTCCTGTGGTGGAACCACCCTTGCGGGCGCCGGTTGCGGGCACCAGTACACTACCGTGCACTTTCTGGACTGATACTTCCCTCCAGATCCAATAAACCTCGCCCGAGATGTAATCGAGGATCTGGTAGGGACCCAGGCGGGCTGGAGCCAGTTTGGCATTGTACCCCAACACCTTGCTGCTTAACTGATGGTTGGGTACATATGCCCAGTCTCACGGAAAATAGCGTGGGGGGTTGGGTGCAGCTGTATGCTTGGCCTGATAAGCTGCCTGCTGTTGGCGAGCTTCTCGCTCGCGATCCTCATAGCTTGCTGCTGGTACTTCGTCGTGTGCTTCCGGTTGAAGTTCCCACTCTCCTGGGCGAAGGATGGTCCTGCCCATGAGGAGATGGCTAGGAGTAACTCCAGTGGCGGCGTTCCTGCGTCTTCTTAGCCCGAACAGGAGATCGGTTGGCACGTGGGTGGTAGACTGGGGTCGTCCATAACTCGGCGCCCCATCGGCGGCTCGCCTCGGCCCAAACTTGGCCCGTAAATTGGGAGCCGTTGTCACTCAGCACCCTGCGCGGGTAGCCGAAGCGACTGAAGACCTCCTCCTCTAGGAGGCGTGTAATTTTGGGGGCTTCGACTGTCCTCAGTGGGAAAGCCACTACCCAACGTGTGAACAAGTCAGTCACCACCAGGATATAGCTGTGGCCCTGACTAGTTCGGGGATACGGACCCATGAGTTCGACGGCGACCGTATCCCACGCTCGCTTCGCTGCTCGGGGTCGTTGGTTGTCCAGATGCTTGGGCTTGACCGGCTTGCAACATATGCACAGGTGGCAGCAGGCCACGTATCGGCGGATTTCCCGACTCATTCCGGGCCAGAAAAAGTTCTCCCTGACAGCCCGTATCGTCTCGTCGGTCCCTGGGTGACCGGCTATCGCGGCGTCGTGATGCTCCCAGATGACTTTAGCTCTTAACGCTAAAGGCACTCGTAATCTCCAAATCCCGGCGGCATCCTGGTACCACCACCCTTTATCCGTCAAGCGGTGTCGGTCCAGGAACTCCCTCTCTGGCTGCGTTAGTTCTGGCAATTTGGCCAGTCTCCTCCATTCAAGGACGTCTTTGGTGATGGCCGGGTCCTCCTGTTCCGCTTCAATCACCTCGTGATACAGCGGAGGCCGGGCCAGAGCGCTCAAAACGGGCACTGTCGTGGCGCTGTCGGGGCGGGCTATTTTGGTCGTTGGTGGCAGCATCTGTTCCATGTCGGGTTCCCCGGGTGAAGTTTCGTCGGGGTTCGGATGCCGTGAGAGGGCATCGGGCAACTCGTTTTCCTTGCCGGGCACGTGTTCCACCGTGCGTGGAAAACGGCTAAGGAAAAGGTCCCACCTGGTTAGTTTGTCTCTTGTGTCCTTCTGACGCTCTAACCAGGTGAGCGTCTTACTGTCCGTCCTCAATGTGAACGGTTTGTCCTCCAGGAAGGGCCAGTACCTTTTAATAGCCCACACTATGGATAAGCACTCCTGCTCGTTGCAGTGATACCGGGCTTCTGTTGGTGAGAACTTCGCACTGGCGAATGAGATTATTCGCCTCTTTCCGTCGGGATCGTCCTGCATGAGAACGGCACCCATCCCACGGGCACTGGCGGCCGTCTGCAGCACGAACCTTAATTCTGGGTCAGGCCGGCTCAGGGTCATCGGCTTCTGGAAGGCTACCTTCGCGGCCTCGAAGTGCTGTAGATTCTCGGGTGTCATCTTGTACGGTCTTTTGGTCGAAAGCATATCCGACAGCTGGGCGAGAATGATGGAGGAGTTTGGAATATACTCCTTCACCCAGTTGCAAATCCCTAGGAAAAATCGCATCTCCTTGCGGGTTCGTGGCGGGGCGGCATTTCCGATAGCCTCCACATGCCCTGTTTGCGCCGAGTTTCCTTCGGTGCTAACCATGTGGCCCAGGTAAGGCAGCGTTGTCTGTCCAAAGCTGCATTTCGTTGGCGCGACTGTCAGACCGTAGATGCTCAGCCGTTCAAATACTAGAGCCAGGTGCAAGAGGTGCTCGTTCCAATCCCGCGAGTGAACGACTATATCGTCGAGGTACGCGATTGCGTACGTACCCCATTGTTCCACCAGGACCTGCCGCATTAAGTTTTGAAAAGTGCCGGGCGCGTTTTTCAATCCGAAGGGCATTACGCGGAATTCAAACTGCCCGCCTCCTGGGGTTGAAAAGGCGGTATATTGGCGCGAGCCTGGCGCTATGAGTACTTGCCAGTACCCACTCTTTAAATCCAAGGTGGAGAAAATTTTGGCCGTGCCGAGATCCTTTAACGTTTCGTGGATTCTCGGGAGGCACTGGGGAGCGTCTACCGTCATACCATTTAAATGGCGGTAGTCTACACAAAATAGGTAATCGCCGTCCTTCTTACCGGCGATTATGATTGCCGAGCTGAACGGCGATGTGGTGGGCTCAATGATGCCATCACGGAGCATTTCCCGAACTTGTACGTCTATGTACTGACGTTTCTCGTCTGAGTAACGCCTGGGGGCTTCTCGAAAGGGGTGTCCATCCTTTAGTTGGATATGATGTTGCACGTTGGCCAGTGTTTGTTTGAGGCGTCCGCCTCCGTGGAACACTGGTGCGTGCACATGTAGCAGCTGCTGGAACTTGGACTGGTGTTCTGTTGGAAAGTTGTTCGGCACATCGATTCCTTCCGTGGGGGAGGCGAGCTCGTAATCGTGGGGGAGGGGGCTCAGGTACACCCTCTGACGTCCTGTGGTGCCCACAAATATACAGTCAGCCACATGGTCGTGAATGACCATGTGCTGTTTTAGCCATAGCCGGCCCAGGATTAGTTCAGCCCTGAGTTCCGAACTGACGTAGAATGTGCCGGGATAATCGGCGTGCTGAATGGTAGGGGACAAGTTAATGGTACCATTCAGCTTGATGGTTGCCCCCATGGCAGCTAATAATGCGTGGGGGGGGGGGGTGAGAAGGGAGAGTTCGGAGGGTGTCAATATGGCCTGTTTGACAAAATTCTCCGAAGCCAATGTGTCGATCTCTGCGATGACCTCTCTTTTGCCCAGGAGTAGCCTGACTCGTGGCAATCCGCTGAGATCAGCCGTGACAGCGCTTAAGACTGGGGCGCGCTCGGCGTTGTCAGGGCGGCAGGGGCATCCGCCTCGGCCGCCCGGTTCCTCCAGTTTCCCGGGACCGCAGCGTTTTGACGTGCCTTAATTACTGGGCACTCCCTATGGAAGTGGCGCCCCGGGCAATAATGGCATTGCGGCGGGGGCCTGGCCGGGGCCGAGTTGGCGTCGGTGTTGCTAGTTGTGGTGGTGCCGTTCTTGGCAGGCGGGTCACGGCTGGCCTTGCGCGGGTTCTCCTCGGTCTCGTCTGCTTCGGCCTGTACGGCCCGTTCCACCAGCTCCTCGAATGTGCCGATGTTCGCTGCCCGTAGCACCTTCTTGATGGAAGGCTTATGGGCTTCCAAGAGTAGTGAGACAATTTGGCCCTCCGGGGACAAAGGTAGTAATCTCAGGGCCAACAGGTATTTCTTTTGTAGGAAGATACCTGTGGCCTCCTTTTCTTCTTGTTTGGTAGAGTACAGCTTAATATTAAGTTTATTAAGCGCGGCTAATCCAGCGAAATGCTGCGTCAGCAGGGTTCGGAATTTGGCCCAGGGCAGCGAAAGTGTTTTGTACACCTCGTACCACTTGGAGGCCTTGTCGGTGAGGGACTTCGCCACCATCCTCGACCAGAGTGATGGCTCGATGGAGGCTTCAGTGAAGTACACTTCACAATGGTTGAGGAACGCCTCGGGGTCTTCGTGGTCCATGCCCGCGAAGGTGGGCAGAGGGACGTCAGGTGTGCGAATGGCGCGTATTAGTGTGCGCCAGTCGGAAAGCGGTGTCGCTGTAAGTGATTGTGTTGGTGCACTCGCCATGGTGGAGGCACTAGTAGGCAGTGATGGGGCTGCTGCCTGTGGTGGTGAGCATGCTGCGCTCACGATGCCGTTAGGTGCCGGTGTGGTTAAAACGATCGGCCTGGGATTGATTGGCGCGACTTCGGTATCAGGGCGGTTACTAGGCCCTGCTGTGGCTGTGTTTAGGTTCAGTGGTTCGCTGAATAGTACCCGGGAAGCGCTTCGCGCTGTGTCGGGTGTGCTTTTGCTCCTACCACGTTGCGTGGTAGGTAGCGAAGATCGTCTTTGGTTGCCGGGCTGCGACTGGGCCGGCGTGGCGGAGTTGTCCATGTT
>NC_046663.1:143228368-143231798 GCF_010883055.1 Belonocnema kinseyi
CGCGAGTGCCTCGGCCGTCCGACCATCTGACCCAAAGCGAATCCTCGAGACACGGTGGATTCGGTTGATTATTTATAATTTAATTGTTCATTAATTTTTCTCCTTTTCTCGACTCATGATTATCCGAACACCGCGCCTCGAGGTGCCGGTTGAGATCCCCGGTATCAGCCCGTGCGCCAGAAATGGAGAGGTAGAGAGGACGGAGGATGCCAGTGAGCGATGAAGGACAGGGAATAGCGCGCATGTGAGGGAAAGAGAGAAGCACTGGCGTACGTAACTGAAGCCTGTCGTCAAGTTTTCGCACGGAACGAAAACATGACGGCAGGCTAGTATCTTCATCAGCCGGGGGACCTTTTCGGCGTTTCCCGTTACTCAGGCCGGTGGCAGATGTGCCGAGACAATGGTAATTACTTACAGGAGGGCAAGCAAACTCGTCGCGGAAGCTCAAGAATCCTCAATTTGTCACGTGAGGCCTTCACTTGGAATTTCCTCTCGGAAAATTTCAAGTGGAGGCGTGTGAACAAATTGCTGGACGCTTGAGGTTCTCATCTTTGTCGTTCTGACATTCATCAACTTCCTAAAAGTAATTTATTTATTTTAGTTAAAAAAAATACTTAGTTTAATTGATTTATTTATTTTAATTCGAAAAAGTACTTCGTAAAATTGATTTATTTATTTTAATTCGAAACAATACTTCCTAAAATAGATTGATTTATATTAATTCGAAAAAACTCTTCTCAAAATTGATTTACTTATATTACTTCGAAACAATCATTCATAAAATTGATTTATTTATTATAATTCGAAAAAAAAATTTCGAAAAATTAACTTATTTATTTTAATTCGAAAAAATACTTCGTAAAATTGATTTATTTCTTTTAATTCGAAAAAATAGGTCGTAAAATTAATTAATTAATTTTAGTTCGAAACAGTATTTCGCAAAATTGATTTATTTATTATAATTCGAACAAATACTTCGTGGAATTGATTTATTTATTTTAATTCGACAAAATATTTAGAAATATAACGTGAAATTGATTTATTTATTTTAATACGAAAAAATACTTCGTAAAATTAATTAATTTATTATAATTCGAAATTTTATATTTATATATTTATATTTATTTTTATTAGAAAAAATACTTCGTTAAATGGATTCATTTAATTTAGTTCGAAAAGATTCTTGGTAAAATTTATTTATTTATTTTATTTCAAAAAAATACTTTGTAAAATTGATTTATTTATTTTAATACGAGAAAATACTTCGTAAAATTGATCTATTCATTCTAATTCGAAATAATACTTTGTAAAATTGATTCATATATTTTAATTCGAAAGAACACTTCGTCACATTGATTTATTTATTTTAATTCGAAAAAATACTTCGTAAAATTAGTTAATTAATTTTAGTTCGAAATAGTACTTCGTAAAATTGATTTATTTATTTTAATTCGTCAAATTACTTAGAAATATAACGTAAAATTGATTTATTTATTTTAATTCGAAAAAATACTTCGTAAAATTAATTAATTTATTTTAATTCGAAATAATACTTCGTTAACTTGATTTATTTATTTTAACCCGAAAAAATACTTCGTAAAATGGCTCTATTTATTTTAATTTGAAATAATACTTTGTAAAATTGATTTATATATTTTAATTCGAAAAAATACTTCATCAAATTGATTTATTTATTTTAATTCGAAAAAATACTTCGTAAAATTAATTCATTAATTTTAGTTCGAAATAGTACTTCGTAAAATTGATTTATTTAGTTGAATTCGAAAAAATACTTCGCGAAATTGATTCATTTATTTTACTTCGAAAAAATACTTCCTAAAATTGATTGATTTATATTAATTCGAAAAAATACATCTTAAAATTGATTTACTTATATTACTTCGAAAAATAATTCGTAAAATTAATTTTTTTATTTGAATTCGAAAAAATACTTTGTACTATTGATTTATTTATTTTACTTCGAAAAAATAATTCGTAAAATTGATTTATTTATTTTAATTCGAAAAAATACTTCGTAAAATTAATGAATTAATTTTAGTTCGAAATAGTACTTCGTAAAATTGATTTATTTAGTTGAATTCGAAAAAATACTTCGCGAAATTGATTCATTTATTTTACTTCGAAAAAATACTTCCTAAAATTGATTGATTTATATTAATTCGAAAAAATACATCTTAAAATTGATTTACTTATATTACTTCGAAAAATACTTCGTAAAATTAATTGTTTTATTTGAATTGGAAAAAATACTTTGAGCTATTGATTTGTTTATCTTACTTCCAAAAAATAATTCGTAAAATTGATTTATTTATTTTAATTCGAAAAAATACTTCGTAAAATTAATTAATTAATTTTAGTTCGAAATAGTACTTCGTAAAATTGATATATTTATTTTAATTCGTCAAAATACTTAGAAATATAACGTGAAATTGATTTATTTATTTTAATTCGAAAAAATACTTCGTAAAATTAATTAATTTATTATAATTCGAAATAATACTTCGTTAACTTGATTTATTTATTTTAATTCGAAATAATACTTTGTAAAATTGATTTATATATTTTAATTCGAAAAAATAATTCGTCAAATCGATTTATTTATTTTAATTCGTAAAATTACATCGTAAAATTAATTAATTAATTTTAATTCGAAAAAATACTTTGTAAAATCAATTTATTGATTTTAATTCGAAAAAATACTTGGTAAAATTAATTAGTTCATTTTAATCAGAAAAAATACTTCGTTAAATTGATTTATTTTAATTCGAAAAAATACTTCATAAAATTGATTGATTTATGTTAAGTCGAAAAAATACATCTTAAAATTGATTTACTTATATTACTTCGAAAAATATTTCGTAAAATTAATTTTTTTATTTGAATTCGAAAAAATACTTTGTACTATTGATTTATTTATTTTATTTCTAAAAAAAATCACGAAAAATTAATTTATTTATTTTAATTCGAGAAAATACTTCCTAAAATTGATCCATTTATTTTAATTCGAAATAATACATTGTAAAGTTAATTAATTTATTATAATTCGAAAAAATACTTCGTTAAATTGGTTTATTTATTTTAATTCAAAAAAATACTTCGTAAAATTGATTCATTTATTTTAATTCGAAAAAATACTTCCTAAAATTGATTAATTTATATTAATTCGAAAAAATACATCTTAAAATTGATTTACTTATATTACTTCGAAAAATACTTCGAAAAATTAATTTTTTTATTTGAATTCGAAAAAATACTTTGTACTATTGATTTATTTATTTTACTTCGAAAGAATAATTCGTAAAATTGATTTATTTATTTTAATTCGAAAAAATACTTCGTAAAATTAATTAATTAATTTTAGTTCGAAATAGTACTTCGTAAAATCGATTTATTTATTTTAATTCGAAAA
>NC_046663.1:143231898-143248044 GCF_010883055.1 Belonocnema kinseyi
ACTTATATTACTTCGAAAAATACTTCGTAAAATTAATTTTTTTATTTGAATTCGAAAAAATACTTTGTACTATTGATTTATTTATTTTACTTCGAAAAAATACATCGTAAAATTAATTAATTAATGTCAGTTCGAAATAGTACTTCGTAAAATTGATTTATTTATTTTAATTCGTCAACATACTTGGAAATATAACGTGAAATTGATTTATTTATTTTAATTCGAAAAATACTTCGTAAAATTAATTAATTTATTTTAATTCGAAATAATACTTCGTTAACTTGATTCATTTATTTTAATTCGAAAAAATACTTCATAAAATTGATTGATTTATATTAATTCGAAGAAATACATCTTAAAATTGATTTACATATATTACTTCGAAAAATACTTCGTAAAATTATTTTTTTTATTTGAATTCGAAAAAATACTTTATACTATTGATTTATTTATTTTACTTCGAAAAAATAGTTCGTAAAATTTATTTATTTATTTCATTTCTAAAAAAAATCACGAAAAATTAATTAATTTATTTTAATTCGAAAAAAAACTTCATAAAATTGATCTATTTATTTTAATTCGAAATAATATATTGTGAAATTGATTTATATATTTTAATTCGAAAAAATACTTCGTCAAATTGATTTATTTATTTTAATTTGGAAAAATAAATCGTAAAATTAATTAATTAATTTTAGTTCGAAATAGTACTTCGTCAAATTGATTTATTTATTCTAATTCGAAAACATACATCGTAAAATTAATTAATTAATTTTAGTTCGAAATAGTACTTCGTAAAATTGATTTATTTATTTTAATTCGATAAAATACTTCGTAAATGCAATTAGTTTATTATAATTCGAAATAATATTTCGTTAAATTGATTTATTTATTTGGATTCGAAAAAAAATTTCGAAAAATTAATTAATTTATTTTAATTCGAAAAAATACTTCGTAAAATTGCTCCATTTATTTTAATTCTAAATAATACTTTGTAAAATTGATTTATATATTTTTATTCTAAAAAATACTTCGCCAAATTGATTTATTTATTTTAATTCGAAAAAATAATTCGTAAAATTAATTAATTAATTTTAGTTCGAAATAGTACTTCGTAAAATTGATTTATATATTTTAATTCGTCAAAGTACTTAGAAATGTAACGTGAAATTGATTTATTTATATTAATTTGAAAAAATACTTCGTAAAATTACTTAATTTATTATAATTCAAAATAATACTTCGTTAACTTGATTTATTTATTTTAATTCGAAAAAATGCTTCGTAAAATTGCTCTATTTATTTTAATTCGAAATAATACTTTGTAAAATTGATTTATATATTTTAATTCGAAAAAATACTTCGTAAAATTGATTTATTTATTTGAATTCGAAAAAATACTTTGTACTATTGATTTCTTTATTTTACTTCGAAAAAATAATTCGTAAAATTGATTTATTTATTTTAATTCGAAAAAAACTTTCGAAAAATTAACTTATTTATTTTAATACGAGAAAATACTTCGTAAAATTAATTTATTTATTTTAATTCGAAAAAATACTTCGTAAAATTTATCTATTCATTTTAATTCGGAGTAATACTTTATGAAATTTATTTATTTATTTTAATTCGAACAAATACTTCGTAAAATTGCTCTATTTATTTTAATTCGAAATAATACTTTGTAAAATGGATTTATATATTTTAATTCGAAAAAATATTTCGTCAAATTGATTTATTTATTTTAATTCGAAAAAATACTTCGTAAAATTAATTAATTAATTTTAGTTCGAAAAAATACTTCGCTAAATTGATTAATTTATATTAATTCGAAAAAATACATCTTAAAATTGATTTACTTATATTACTTCGAAAAATACTTCGTAAAATTAATTTTTTTATTTGAATTCGAAAAAATACTTTGTACTATTGATTTATTTATTTTACTTCGAAAAAATAATTCGTAAAATTGATTTATTTATTTTAATTCGTCAAAGTACTTAGAAATATAACGTGAAATTGATTTATTTTTTTTAAATCGAAAAAATACTTCGTAAAATTAATTAATTTATTATAATTCGGAATAATACTTCGTTAACTTGATATATTTATTTTATTTCGAAAAAATACTTCGTAAAATTGCTCTATTTATTTTTATTCGAAATAATGCTTTGTAAAATGGATTTGTATATTTTAATTCGAAAAAATACTTCGTCAAATTGAATTATTTATTTTAGTTCGAAAAAATACTTCGTAAAATTAATTAATTAATTTTAGTGCGAAATAGTACTTCGTAAAATTGATTTATTTATTTGAATTCGAAAAAATGCTTCGTAAAATTGCTCTATTTATTTTAATTCGAAATAATACTTTGTAAAATTGATTTATATATTTTAATTCGTCAAAATACTTAAAAATATAACGTGAAATTGATTTATTTATTTTAATTCGAAAAAATAAATCGTAGAATTAATTAATTTTTTATAAATCGAAATAATACTTCGTTAACTTGATTTATTTATTTTAATTCGAAAAAATACTTCGTAAACTTGATCTATTGATTTTAATTCGAAAAAATAATTCGTAAAATTTATTTATTTTATTTCTAAAATAAATCCCGAAATATTAATTTATTTATTTTAAATCGAAAAAATACTTCCTAAAATTGATCTATTTATTTTAATTCGAAATAATACTTTGTGAAATTGATTTATATATTTTATTTCGAAAAAATACTTCGTCAAATTGATTTATTTATTTTAATTCGAAAAAATACATCGTAAAATTAATTAATTAATTTTAGTTCGAAATAGTACTTCGAAAAATTGATTTATTTATTTTAATTCGATAAAATACTTCGCAAATGCAATTAGTTTATTATAATTCGAAATAATACTTCGATAAATTGATTTATTTATTTGGATTCGAAAAAAAATTTCGAAAAATTAATTTATTTATTTTAATTCGAAAAAATACTTCGTAATATTTCTCTATTTATTTTAATTCGAAATAATACTTTGTAAAATTGATTTATATATTTTAATTCGAAAAAATACTTCGTCAAATTGATTTATTTATTTTAAGTCGAAAAAATACTTCGCAAAATTAATTAATTAATTTTAGTTCGAAATAGTAGTGCGTAAAATTGATTTATTTATTTTAATTCGTCAAAATACTTAAAAATATAACGTGAAATTGATTTATTTATTTTAATTCGAAAAAATAATTCGTAGAATTAATTAATTTTTATAATTCGAAATAATACTTCGTTAACTTGATTTATTTATTTTAATTCGAAAAAATACTTCGTAAACTTGATCTATTTATTTTAACTCGAAAAAATAATTCGTAAAATTTATTTATTTTATTTCTAAAATAAATCCCGAAATATTAATTTATTTATTTTAAATCGAAAAAATACTTCGTAAAATTGATCTATTTATTTTAATTCGAAATAATACTTTGTGAAATTGATTTATACATTTTATTTCGAAAAAATACTTCGTCAAATTGATTTATTTATTTTAATTCGAAAAAATGCATCGTAAAATTAATTAATTAATTTTAGTTCGAAATAGTACTTCGTAAAATTGATTTATTTATTTGGATTCGAAAAAAAATTTCGAAAAATTAATTAATTTATTTTAATTCGAAAAAATACATCGTAAAATTGCTCTATTTATTTTAATTCTAAATAATACTTTGTAAAATTGATTTATATATTTTAGTTCGAAAAAATACTTCGTCAAATTGATTTATTTATTTTAATTCGAAAAAATAATTCGTAAAATTAATTAATTAATTTTAGTTCGAAATAGTACTTCGTAAAATTGATTTATATATTTTAATTCGTCAAAATACTTAGAAATATAACGTGAAATTGATTTATTTATTTTAATTTGAAAAAATACTTCGTAAAATTACTTAATTTATTATAATTCGAAATAATATTTCGTTAACATGATTTATTTATTTTAATTCGAAACAATTCTTCGTAAAATTGCTCTATTTATTTTAATTCGAAATAATACTTTGTAAAATTGATTTATATATTTTAATTCGAAAAAATACTTCGTCAAATTGATTTATCTATTTTAATTCGAAAAAATTATTCGTAAAATTAATTAATTAATTTTAGTTCGTAATAGTACTTCGTAAAATTGATTTATTTCTTTGAATTCGAAAAAATACTTTGTACTATTGATTTATTTATTTTACTTCGAAAAAATAATTCGTAAAATTGATTTATTTATTTTAATTCGAAAAAAATTTTCGAAAAATTAACTTATTAATTTTAATACGAGAAAATACTTCGTAAAATTTATCTATTTATTTTTATTCGAAATAATACTTTGTGAAATTGATTTATATATTTTAATTCGAAAGAACACTTCGTCACATTGATTTATTTATTTTAATTCGAAAAAATACTTTGTAAAATTAATTAATTAATTTTAGTTCGAAATAGAACTTCGTAAAATTGATTTATTTATTTTAATTCGAAAAATATTTTCGAAAATTTAACTTATTTATTTTAATACGAGAAAATACTTCGTAAAATTGATCTATTTATTTTAATTCGAAATAATACTTTGTAAAATTGATTTATATATTTTAATTCGAAAAAATACTTCGTCAAATTGATTTATTTATTTTAATACGGAAAAATACTTCGTAAAATTAATTAATTGATTTTATTTCGAAATAGTACTTCGTAAAATTGATTTATTTATTTTAATTCATCAAAATACTTAGAAATATAACGCGAAATTGATTTATTTATTTTAATTCGAAAAAATACTTCGTAAAATTAATTAATTTATTATAGTTCTGAATAATACATCGTTAACTTGATTTATTTATTTTAATTCTAAAAAATACTTCGTAAAATTGATCTATTTACCTTAATTCGAAATAATACTTTGGAAAATTGATTTATATATTTTAATTCGAAAAAATACTTCGTCAAATTGATTTATTTATTTTAATTCGAAAAAATAATTCGTAAAATTAATTAATTTTTTATAATTCGATATAATACTTCGTTATCTTGATTTATTTATTTTAATTCGAAAAAATACTTCGTAAAATTGCTCTATTTATTTTAATTCGAAAAAATAATTCGTAAAATTTATTTATTTTATTTCTAAAAAAAATCACGAAATATTAATTTATTTATTTTAATTCGAAAAAATGGTTCGTAAAATTGATCTATTTATTGTAATTCGAAATAATACTTTGTGAAATTGATTTATATATTGTATTTCGAAAATATACTTCGTCAAATTGATTTATTTATTTTAATTCGAAAAAATAATTCGTAAAATTTATTTATTTTATTTCTAAAAAAAATCACGAAATATTAATTTATTTATTTTAATTCGAAAAAATACTTCCTAAAATTGCTCTATTTATTTTAATTCTAAACAATACTTTGTAAAATTGATTTGTATATTTTAATTCGAAAAAATACTTCGTCAAATTGATTTATTTATTTTAATTCGAAAAAATAATTCGTAAAATTAATTAATTAATTTTATTTCGAAATAGTACTTCGTAAAATTGATTTATATATTTTAATTCGTCAAAATACTTAGAAATATAACGTGAAATTGATTTATTTATTTTAATTTGAAAAAATACTTCGTAAAATTACTTAATTTATTATAATTCGAATTAATACTTCGTTAACTTGATTTATTTATTTTAATTAGAAAAAATACTTCGTAAAATTGCTCTATTTATTTTAATTCGAAATAATACTTTGTAAAATTGATTTATATATTTTAATTCGAAAAAATACTTCGTAGAATTAATCAATTAATTATAATTCGAAAAAATACTTCGTTAAATGGATTAATTTAATTAAGTTCGAGAAGATTTTGGTAAAATTGATTTAATCATTTTAGTTCGAAAAAATACTTCCTAAAATTGATTGATTTATATTAATTCGAAAAAATACTTCTTAAAATTGATTTACTTATATTACTTCGAAAAATACTTCGTAAAATTTATTTATTTATTTGATTTCGAAAAAATACTTTGTTTGATACTTTGTTTTGATTGATTTATATTAATTCGAAAAAATACATCTTAAAATTGATTTACTTATATTACTTCGAAAAATACTTCGAAAAATTAATTTTTTTATTTGAATTCGAAAAAATACTTTGTACTATTGATTTATTTATTTTACTTCGAAAAAATAATTCGTAAAATTGATTTATTTATTTTAATTCAAGAAAAATTTTCGAAAAATTAACTCATTTATTTTAATACGAGAAAATACTTCGTAAAATTGATCTATTTATTTTTATTCGAGATAATACTTTGTAAAATTGATTTATATATTTTAATTCGAAAGAACACTTCGTCACATTGATTTATTTATTTTAATTCGAAAAAATACTTCGTAAAATTAATTAGTTAATTTTAGTTCGAAATAGAACTTCGTAAAATTGATTTATTTATTATAATTCGAAGAAATACTTTGTACAATTGATTTATTTATTTTAATTCGACAAAATACTTAGAAATATAACGTGAAATTGATTTATTTATTTTAATTAGAAAAAATACTTCGTAAAATTAATTAATTTATTATAATTCGAAAAAATACTTCGTTAAATTGAATCATTTATTTTAATTCGAAAAAATACTTCCTAAAATTGATTGATTTATATCAATTCGAAAAAATACATCTTAAAATTGATTTACTTATATTACTTCAAAAACTACTTCGTAAAATTAATTTTTTTATTTGAATTCAAAAAAATACTTTGTACTATTGATTTATTTATTTTACTTCGAAAAAATAATTCGTAAAATTGATTTATTTATTTTAATTCGAAAAAAAATTTCGAAAAATTGACTTGTTTATTTTAATACGAAAAAATACTTCGTAAAATTGATCTTTTTATCTCAATTCGAAATAATACTTTGTAAAATTAATTTATATATTTCAATTCGAAAAAATCCTTCGTCAAATTCGTTTATTTATTTTATTTCGAAAAAATACTTCGTAAAATTAGTTAATTAATTTTAGTTCGAAATAGTACTCCGTAAAATTGATTTATTTATTTTAGTTCGAAAAAATACTTAGAAATATAACGTGAAATTGATTTATTTATTTTAATTCGAAAAAATACTTCGTAAAATTAATTAATTTATTATAATTCGGAATAATACTTCGTTAACTTGATTTATTTATTTTAATTCGAAAAAATACTTCGTAAAATTAATTAATTAATTTTAGTTCGAAATAGTACTTCGTAAAATTGATTTATTTATTTGAATTCGAAAAAATGCTTCGTAAAATTGATTCATTTATTTTACTTCGAAAAAATGCTTAGAAATATAACGTGAAATTGATTTATTTATTTTAATTCGAAAAAATACTTCGTAGAATTAATCAATTAATTATAATTCAAAAAAATACTTCGTTAAATGGATTAATTTAATTAAGTTCGAGAAGATTCTTGGTAAAATTGATTTAATCATTTTAGTTCGAAAAGATACTTTGTAAAATTGATTTATTTATTTTAATTCGGAAAATTACTTCGTAAAATTAATTAATTAATTTTAATTCGACAAAATATTTCGTGAAATTAATTTATTGATTTTAATTCGAAAAAATCCTTTGTCAAATTGATTTATTTATTTTAATGCGAAAAAATACTTCGTAAAATTAATTAATTTATTATAATTCGAAAAAATACTTCGATAAATTGATTTATTTATTTTTATTCGAAAAAATACTTCGTTAAATGGATTAATTTAATTTAGTTCGAGAAGATTCTTGGTAAAATTGATTTATTTATTTTACTTCGAAAAAATACTTTGTAAAATTGATTTATTTATTTTAATTCGAAAAATATTTTCGAAAAATTAACTTATTTATTTTAATACGAAAAAATACTTCGTAAAATTGATCTATTTATTTTAATTCGAAATAATACTTTGTAAAATTGATTTATATATTTTAGTTCGAAAAAATACTTCGTCAAATTGATTTATTTATTTTAATTCGGAAAAATACTTCGTAAAATTAATTAATTAATTTTAGTTCGAAATAGAACTTCGTAAAATTTATTTATTTATTTTAATTCGAAAAAATACTTTGTACAGTTGATTCATTTATTTTACTTCGAAAAAATACTTAGAAATATAACGTGAAATTGATTCATTTATTTTAATTCGAAAAAATACTTCGTAGAATTAATCAATTAATTATAATTCGAAAAAATACTTCGTTAAATGGATTAATTTAATTAAGTTCGAGAAGATTCTTGGTAAAATTGATTTAATCATTTTAGTTCGAAAAAATAATTTGTAAAATTGATTTATTTATTTTAGTTCGGAAAATTACATCGTAAAATTAATTAATTAATTTTAATTCGACAAAATATTTCGTGAAATTAATTTATTGATTTTAATTCGAAAAAATACTTTGTCAAATTGATTTATTTATTTTAATTCGCAAAAATACTTCGTAAAATTAATTAATTTATTATAATTCGAAAAAATACTTCGATAAATTGATTTATTTATTTTTATTCGAAAAAATACTTCGTTAAATGGATTAATTTAATTTAGTTCGAAAAGATTCTTGGTAAAATTGATTTATTTATTTTAATTCGAAATAATACTTTGTAAAATTGATTTATATATTTTAATTCGAAAAAATACGTCGTCAAATTGATTTATTTATTTTAATTCGGAAAAATACTTCGTAAAATTAATTAATTAATTTTAATTCGAAAAAATACTTCGTAAAATTAATTAATTTATTATAATTCGAAATAATACATCGTTAACTTGATTTATTTATTTTAATTCTAAAAAATACTTCGTAAAATTGATCTATTTACTTTAATTCGAAGTAATACTTTGGAAAATTGATTTATGTATTTTAATTCGAAAAAATACTTCGTCAAATTGATTTATTTATTTTAATTCGAAAAAATACTTCCTAAAATTGATTTATTTATAATAATTCGAAAAAATACATCTTAAAATTGATTTACTTATATTACTGCAAAAAATACTTCGTAAAATTAATTTTTTTATTTGAATTCAAAAAAATACTTTGTACTATTGATTTATTTAATTTACTTCGAAAAAATAATTCGTAAAATTGATTTATATATTTTAATTCGAAAAAAATTTTCGAAAAATTAACTTATTTATTTTAATACGACAAAATACTTCGTAAAACTGATCTATTTATTTTAATTCGAAATAATACTTTGTAAAATTGGTTTATATATTTTAATTCGAAAAAATACTTCGTCAAATTCATTTATTTTTTTTAATTCGAAAAAATACTTCGTAAAATTAAATAATTAATTTTAGTTCAAAATAGTACTTCGTAAAATTGATTTATTTATTATAATTCGAAAAAATACTTCGGAAAATTGATTTACTTATTTTAATTCGACAAAATACTGAGAAATATAATGTGAAATTGATTTATTTATTTTAATTGGAAAAAATACTTTGTAAAATTGATACAAGCCGGGTGTGTGGTTGTCCCGACTTGATTTAAAGTTGTGGCTAGGTGAATATTGGAAAGGAGATTGTGGATGGCCAGGCGAGTGGGGGCCTGTCCTTGAGCGGGTGAGAGTTCGGCCGGAGGTCGTGTGGAGCTGCCTGGACCTCTCCTGAGGCAGGGCTTCTCACCACGACGGCGACGACGACGTGCAGGTCTTCCTGTGCGTGGCGAGCCGTCATGCCCTCCGGGGCAGAGGCTACTGCACCACGACTTCCGGCGTCTTCTCGGGCTCGGCGAGCCGTTCTTGCCCTCCTAGGCAGAGGCTACTTTACCGCGGCTTAGGTTTCCCGGGGCTGGGTCTCTCCTCGTACGCGAAGGCTCTTTTTGTTAGCCTGCAGGAAGGTGACTAGCTGAGCCATTGACCGAGTCTAGTTCCTGCAGCTGGTTGGAGGCGGCAGCGAGAGACGAGGGGCCCCTCGTATCTTCAGCAGGTATTGCCAGGGTGAGGAGCAAGGCAATGGAAATCTAAAGTAGGTGAGGAGAGGGCGGGGCTGCAGTGAGCGTACCGACCCAGAAGTAGAAAGGAGGCGAGGCGGGGCTGCTAGGAGCGTACCGACCTCTGGAAGGAAGAAAGACTGCGGGTGGGGCTGCAAGGAGTTTACCGACCCTATAGAAAGGGAGAGGTATAAAGATTTCGGGCGGGGCTGCGAGAAAGCTTACCGACCCTAGAGAAAGTAAAGAGTGCGGGCGGGGCAGCAAGGAGCGTACCGACCCTACAGAAGAGAGAGAGGTATAAAGATTTCGGGCGGGGCTGCGAGGAAGCTTACCGACCCTAGAGAAAGTAAAGAGTGCGGGCGGGGCTGCTAGGAGCGTACCGACCCTAGAAAAGAAAAAGAGACAGAGAGAGTGGAGAGAGGAACGGAGAGAGAAGGAGAGAGGATTGCGGGAGTAGGATTATTCTCGAGAGAGAAAGGAAAACAAACTGGAATTCTCTTTGGACTCTAAAGCACTTTATTCTCAAAAAGTGGCTTACAAAACTTAGCCGAAAGCGACCAGGGGACTGAGGTTACCCAGCTGGAAGCCAGAATAGAAGTGCGTGCCTCTGCTTGCACGCACCCGCTTTTATGTCCGATGGCCGAGAGGCGGGCCGGCCGGCGATTGGCGCGGTCCTCTCGGCCACTCGCTTCGCTGATGGAGGGGCGCATCGGCTGCCCAGTCCATCCCTTCCACTCGCCATGGTGAGCGCGCACCCGAACTGTCCACCGACAATATGGCGCGTTGGGCGAAGTCGCGCGAGCTTCGTGTGCGGCAAAATACAAAATGTGAGAATGCAAAAGTACAAAATAAAATACAGAGATAGCATAAAACTAAGGTAGCATCTAAAAGGAAATTACGAAAAGGTTAAAATAAAAGCTAACTTACTAGAACCTAAGATCTAAAACAACTCGTAGAATAAAATGCTGCATACTTGAAATTAAAAGAAACCTGAGATATCGCAGGATAAAATAGATAAAACTTAAAATTAAAAGAAACACGATATCGAAAAGGAAAAAGAAATACATTGGTAAGAAAAACCTAAAGTAAAACAACTTATAAAACGACTCTTACACAATTAACCGTAATTAAATTGAACAACAAAAATTTTTAAATGAAAAACAAAATGTAGTCTGTGCTTTCTAACCCCGGTATTTTAAAATGAAGGAAAATTTTAAAACATGCAAGAATTACAATTAGTATTTTAATTTAATGGGGAACTTTACTTTACGTATTGGTCACGTTGGGTTGGCGACCGCTGGTCGCTTTCCCAACGAGAAGGAAGAAAGAGAGAAAAGGAGAGAGAGATGACGCGGCGTGAGTCATGCTCACAGGCCTGGCGCGT
The DNA here is from genome assembly GCF_010883055.1 of Belonocnema kinseyi. NCBI lineage: Eukaryota > Metazoa > Arthropoda > Insecta > Hymenoptera > Cynipidae > Belonocnema > Belonocnema kinseyi. Next base: position 143,243,271 of record NC_046663.1, read on the forward strand.
GACGGGGAAACCTTCCGCCGCAGATGCGCCAGGTGTGATTTTACGAATCTCTTCCTTCCATTGACTAATGGAGAGAAAGCAAAGTCGTCTTATTGCCACTCTAAAGCAATTTAACCCAGAAGGTTTTCCCAGTCTGGGTTTATGTTTTGTAAACACAGGCGGGGAATTACTCCAGGCAAATTACTTCAGAGTGGTTCTCAACTATGGGGCCATAACAAAATTTATTAATTAATTATAATTCGAAAAAATACTTCGTTAAATTGATTGATTTATTTTTATTTGAAAAAATACTTCGTTAAATGGATTAATTTAATTAAGTTCGAGAAGATTCTTGGTAAAATTGATTTAATCATTTTAGTTCGAAAAAATACTTTGTAAAATTGATTTATTTATTTTAATTCGGAAAATTACATCGTAAAATTAATTAATTAATTTTAATTCGACAAAATATTTCGTGAAATTAATTTATTGATTTCAATTCGAAAAAATACTTTGTAAAATTGATTCATTTATTTTACTTCGAAAAAATACTTCGTAAAATGTATTTATTTATTTGAATTCGTAAAAATACTTTGTACAATTAATTTATTTATTTTACTTCGAAAAAATACTTCGGAAAATTAATTTATTTATTTTAATTCGAAAAAATACTTCGTAAAATTAATTAATTAATTTTAATTCGAAACAGTACTTCGTAAAATTGATTAATTTATTATAATTCGAAGAAATACTTCGTAAAATTGATTTATTTATTTTAATTCTACAAAATACTTAGAAATATAACGTGAAATTGGTTTATTTATTTTAATTAAAAAAAATACTTCGTACAATTAATTAATTTATTATAATTCGAAAAAATACTTCGATAAATTGATCTATTTATTTTAATTCGTAATAATACTTTGTAAAATTGATTTATATATTTTACTTCGAAAAAATACTTAGAAATATAACGTGAAATTGATTTATATATTTTAATTCGAAAAAATACTTCGTCAAATTGATTTATTTATTTTAATTCGAAAAAATTCTTCGTAAAATTAATTAATTAATTTTAGTTTGAAATAGTACTTCGTAAAATCGACTTATTTATTTTAATTCGTCAAAATACTTAGAAATATAACGTGATAATGATTGATTTATATGAATTTGAAAAAATAATTCTTAAAATTGATTTACTTATATTACTTCGAAAAATACTTCGTAAAATTTATTTATTTATTTGAATTCGAAAAAATACTTTGTACAATTAATTTATTTATTTTACTTCGAAAAATTACTTCGTCAAATTGATTTATTTATTTTAATTCGAAAAAATACTTCGTAAAATTAATTAATTAATTTTAGTTCGAAACAGTACTTCGTAAAATTTATTTATTTATTATAATTCGAAGAAATACTTTGTACAATTAATTTATTTATTTTACTACGAAAAAATACTTCGGCAAATTTATTTATTTATTTTAATTCGAAAAAATACTTCGTAAAATTAATTAATTAATTTTAGTTCGAAACAGTACTTCGTAAAATTGATTTATTTATTATAATTCGAATAAATACTTCGTAAAATTGATTTATTTATTTTAATTCGAAAAAATACTTCGTAAAATTAATTAATTTATTATAATTCGAAAAAATCCTTCGATAAATTGATTTATTTATTTTTATTCGAAAAAAGACTTCGTCAAATTGATTTATTGATGTTAATTCGAAAAAATACTTCGTAAAATTAATTAATTAATTTTAGTTCCAAATAGTACTTCGTAAAATTGATTTATTTATTTTAATTCAGAAAATTACATCGTAAAATTAATTAATTAATTTTAATTCGACAAAATATTTTGTGAAATTAATTTATTTGTTTTAATTCGAAAAAATACTTTGTAAAATTGATTGATTTATTTTCATTTGAAAATTTTTTTCGTAAAATTGATTTATTTGTTTTGATTCGAAAAAATACTTCTTAAAATTAATTAATTAATTTTAATTCGAAAGAATACTTCCTAAAATTGATTGATTTATATTAATTCGAAAAATATACTTCCTAAAATTGATTTACTTATATTACTTCGAAAAATACTTCGTAAAATTTATTTATTTATTTGAATTCTAAAAAATAATTTGTACAGTTGATTCATTTATTTTACTTCGAAAAATACTTCGTTTAATTGGTTTATTTATTTTAATTCGAAAAAATACTTCGTTTAATTGGTTTATTTATTTTAATTCGAAAAAGTACTTCGTAAAATTGATTTATTTATTTTAATTCGAAAAAGTACTTCGTCAAATTGATTTATTTATTTTAATTCGAAAAAATACTTCCTAAAATTGATTGATTTATATTAATTCGAAAAAATACTTCTTAAAATTGATTTACTTATATTACTTCGAAAAATACTTCGTAAAATTTATTTATTTATTTGAATTCGAAAAAATACTTTGTACAATTGATTTATTTATTTTACTTCGAAAAAATAATTCGTAAAATTGATTTATTTATTTTATTTCGAAAAAAAATTTCGAAAAATTAACTTATTTATTTTAATTCGAAAAAGTACTTCGTAAAATTGATCTATTTATTTTAATTCGAAATAATACTTTGTAAAATTAATTTATATATTTTAATTCGAAAAAATACTTCGTCAAATTGATTTATTTATTTTAATTCGAAAAAATACTTCGTAAAATTAATTAATTAATTTTAGTTCGAAACAGTACTTCGTAAAATTGATTTATTTATTATAATTTGTTGTAACGAAAATGTGTCGTGGTATGCATGTGTGCAATCTATCGCGTGTGTGTCTGTATGCTAGAGACCTCTACAGTGAACGTGGCGGTACTTTCTATCTCCGTCTGCTGACAACAGTCTGTCATCTTACGATCTTCGAGTCGGTCAGATCGATAATTCCATTTGTATCCTTTTAACGTATCACAGCCTATTTATATTAAAACAAAGTCTAGCGTGATTGCTTGCTTTTATTTCACAATTCCTAACTCTCTATTTCAACAGGTTATGTGCCCCAGAATCGTGTGCGTGAAGTAAAATGACAAATTCCGAAAAAGTGTAGTGTTTGAGAGGTAGCGTCTGATTCATTGTGAGTTCCTTTGTGAGTTCGTGTAAGTGTAAAAATGAGTTCTACGTACTCGGCACGGATTGAAACACTTGGAAAAGACAATTTTGATACGTGGAAGCTACAGTTCGAAGCTTTGGCAATAAAACGTGATTCTTGGGAATATGTGTGCGGTGAGAAGTCTAGACCAGCTGTAACGGCGGGAGACGCTGTATCGGAAGCAGCAGCAAAAACATGGGATGTCGCCGATCGAAAGGCGCGTTCCGATTTAGTTTTAGCGATTAATTCTTCCGAGCTAAAACAGATTGAAGGTTGCGCAACAGCCAACGAGATCTGGAGAAAGCTGCATTCGATTTATCAGTCGACCGGGCCCACTAGAAAAGCGACTCTTCCAAACAGCTAACGTTGCACAAAATGGCTGACGGTGAGGATGTCCGCGAGCACATTCGACATTTTTTTGACGCTGTAGACAAACTCCACGAAATGGAGGTAGAGATCAACGACGATCTCTTAACAATTTTATTGTTGTATAGTCTACCAGCTAGTTTTGAAAACTTTCGTTGTGCGATTGAATCGCGAGATGAGTTGCCAAATCCCGAATCTTTAAAAATAAAAATTCTGGAGGAAAGTGACGCAAGACTTTCAAAAGGGCGCGAATCTTTGTTTGGCGCCATGATTGCAAGCAGCAGTCATGCGCAGAAGAAGGGCAAATGGCAGAAACAAAACTCCGGGAGTGGGGTAGGCAGCCGAGAAGGACAGAAAACAATACCTCTGTTCAAGTGCTTTAAGTGTAAAAAAGTGGGGCACAAAGCATCTGAGTGCGGTAAAGAACCGAGACAAAGTGCGGCTACAGCGGATATGTGTTTTCTTGCATCAATAAATGAAGCATCGGCCTTAAGTGTAGTGCGTGAATCAAAGGATAGAAAGTGGTGTCTTGACAGCGGGTGCACATCACACATGTGCAACGATGAAAAGAAATTCGTGTATAAGAAAAAGTGCGATGGTGAAAAGCTAAATTTGGCGAGTAATTCTACTACAAACGTAGAAGCCAAAGGAACCGTGAAGTTGACCGTACCAAGTGAAAATGGTACCGCAGTAGTGAATCTCGAAAATACATTGCATGTACCAGATCTTCGCACGGCTCTGATGTCTGTAAGCAAAATTACCGACAAAGGTTTTGAAGTAATGTTTCGGAAACAAGAAGCTGTAATTGCAGACGAAACCGGTAACGTGAAAATGCTTGCGGATAGAGTTGGGGATTTATATTTCATTCGTGAATGTGTGGAAATTGCGGGTACAGTGACCGAAAATCGCTGCGTAGAAAAAGTGAAATTGTGGCACAAACGCCTCGGGCACATAAACGAAAAGGATTTGCAAAAAATCGCGAACGAAAGCAAAGCTCTCGGAATAGAGCTTAGTGCAAAAGCAAAATTGCCCGCGTGTGAGTCATGTGTTAAGGGGAAGTTCGCGCAAACTCCTTTTCCAAAAAGTTCGTCTCGAAGCACAGAAGTCCTTGATATTGTGCACACAGATTTGTGCGGCCCAATGCGTACGCAATCGATGAGCCGTGCAAAGTACTTTTTGACTTTTGTAGATGACGCGACCAGTGATCCCAGATCTGAAACGAGATGCGGTCCAATACTATGACAGGGCTATGTCCGTGTGAATATAGTAGGAGACGCTGTAAATGATTGAGTTGCGCG
>NC_046663.1:143248144-143250309 GCF_010883055.1 Belonocnema kinseyi
CCCCCCCCCCCCCTCTTGGTTAGCACATTAGATTTAGATCATAATTAGTTTAAGATTAAATGGCCTCACAATCTGTTATAGAAATGTAAATAGATAAATCTTAATTACAGTTTGAATTGAAAGGGAAGGAATGTTGGAATACGAAAATTTAAAATAAATATAATCGAGTGTAAATAGCAGTTTTAATCTCAAAAATTTTAAATAATTCCTTGTATTTTTAATTTCAAGTTAAAGATTATTAATTTTTAAGAATTTTCCGGTCGACGCTTGGAGACCGAGGTAGTGCGTGCGAGGCAGCCCTCCCCCACCGGTTGGTTGCGACTCCGTTGTCGGTCTCGCAGCCAATCGGCGGGCACGCTGCCGCTCCCACTGCTTTCGGCCAGCTTCACTCGCGTCTACCGGGAGACAGCGTAGCTCGTAAGTGAGAGTTCCCATCGAGATTTGTACGGAGGCAGATCCGCTCTGTGTTCGAACCTTTCCAAGGATTAAATAAACACGCTACTCTAGCAATCGACGTGAAGTTTCTCCGATTCACCAGCATCTCCCAGGATCATCCTCCTACGTTTTACGCTTGTGGGGCACCCTCGTTATAGCGCTCCCTCCGTATTCTTTTCCTTCGGCCGTGAGTGTACAATTTTCGGGTCATCGCTCGAACGACGGGTGACGCGTAAGTGTTTCGTGCAGTGAACGATACAAGTTATAAGTGGTTAGGTTAGATAGGTGGAAAATAGGCATTGGGTGCTGGGGCTTATCCCTGACGTGCTCGTCTATTTTCCAGTGGTTAGGTGGGTTTGTCGGTGCCGGGAGGAACTCCCGCAGTGCTGAGTTCCCTTAGCTAGGACAGTGAGTGAGGGTCGCGGTGCCGGAGGGAAACCTCTGACGTGCTAGCTCCGACTCATTGTCAGATCAGGTGCCGCGCGCGAAGGATCCAGATTATCGGAGACCGGACACCCCTTATGCCAGGAATCAACCTTCCTTGGCCACATCCGGTGAACGTGCCGGCCTACTCGCCGGACGTATCGCACCCACACATCCCCGAGTGGGGAAACATAGTAGGCATCCGTCAAGGCATTGACGGAACCCGCGATCCCCGCGTACGGCGTCCGTTCCGCGGCCGGAACCTGTCCCTCCCGCTACCCGCTTTCGCCGCACAGCCGCGGTACACCTTCCCTCCAGCCAACATCGTGTCGTGTGACACTGCGGGACCGAGTCAGCCGCGGGTATTCAATTGTCTAGACTCGCCACCTCGGCCGCGGGCATTAGAGGTAGCTCCTTCGGTGCCTGTACCTCCACCGGCGGAATTCATAAAGTTCAGGTTGGTACCCCGCGAGGTACCAAACGCGGACGACGCCGGTCCGTCATCACCAGCCTTACCAGAGGCCGGCACAACCGCGAGGGCCGATTCTTCCGACCCGTCGCGTGACGAGCCTCTGCCCGGCACTCCCATCTCGAACGTATTCGTGGAGACCCCGGGGTCGGACACCCTCTTCCTCGCTACGTTAGAGACGCCCGAAACCTTCTCCCCCTATCTACTCGAGCCTTCCCCAAAGCGCTATTGTGGGAACCATCGGCGCAATTTAAAATTCTAAATGACGGGCGCGAGCGCGACTTAAAAAAAAAAAAAAAGGTACATCGGGTGACCACTTGCCGGCCCACAACCTCTCCGTGTCGGTGAACCACTTTGGACCCCACGCGAACCTAGGTTCTTCCTTTCCTTCTCTCTTCCTCGATCCTTCCTCCCCCTCCCCCAACACAATAATAAAACCAAAGCCGTACTCGGCAACCACTACTGTTCCCCTCCCCTTTCATGGACGGTCTGACTGCGTGGCGAAAGTTGATGTCTGGTGACATCAAGCGGGTGCACCTCCCGCCGCCCACCAGTCAGACAAACCCGCCCCAGGGCATGCAGGCCCTCGACCGTTGGCTTGCCACGCGCCAACAACCCGGCCAGGCCGCCGCTACATCACGTATCGCTCCGCGCCACTAAGCGCCGCCCCGTTCGCGCCCCGCGATTACGAACATTACTGCGCGGCATAACGCAAGGTATCACCCTTGGCCACCCAACTCGGCTATCAATCATGCACTCTACTCCTACCCCCTCCCCCACACACAAGTCTAACCTCTACTGGAATAGACACCGGGGTAGAAGACAAATTGGCGGCCCA
>NC_046663.1:143250409-143262362 GCF_010883055.1 Belonocnema kinseyi
CGCGCGCAACTCAATCATTTACAGCGTCTCCTACTATATTCACACGGACATAGCCCTGTCATAGTATTGGACCGCATCTCGTTTCAGATCTGGGATCACTGGACGCGACGCGATGGTGTGAGGTGCGATTTTTAAAGAGCAAGGATGCAGCTCTTGAAGCTTTTAAAAGCTATAAAAATCTTGCGGAGAACCCAACGGGAAAGAAGATAAAGCAAGTGCAGTCGGACAACGGAAAAGAATACTGCAATAATACCTTCAACGAGTATCTGGACAAATGTGGTATCAAGAGGAGACTTACTGTACCATACACTCCCCAGCAAAATGGAGTAGCGGAACGGAAAAACCGCACTCTATTTGAAATGGCGAGGTGTATGCTGTTCGAGGCTGATCTTCCAAAAACTTTTGGGCGGAGGCCGTAGCGACGGCAAATCATCTTCGAAACCGATGTCCTTCCAGGAGTTTAGAAGGCAGGACACCGTTTGAAAAATGGAAAGGGTACCAGCCGAATCTTTCTTATCTTCGAACCTTTGGGTGCAAGGCACTTGCACTGAATAAAACAACAGGTAAAGAAAAAATTTTTACGCACGTGCACGACAGTGCATTTTCGTTGGATATTCAGAGGAGTCGAAAGGGTACAGGATCTGGCTACCGGCTGAAAGAAGAGTAGACGTTAGCAGAGATGTTCACTTCATGGGTGAGATCACACTGCAGAAAGGCAGCGACGATTTTATTTCAGAGAAAACTTTCCAGAAAAAGGTAGTCGATGAACTTCGTCAAAATAAATGGGTAAATATTGAAATAAACCACATTCAAGAACTGCCTGCAAAGATCGATGACGTCAATGAAAGTTCATCGGAAGAAGATGAACGGGAAGAAGCAGAAGATGTCGTAGAAGCTACTATCGATGACAATGTTGACGAGCACGTCAATGAAGATGGTGAAGAAGGAGTCAACGAGGAACGAGAGCCAAGAAGATTACCCGGACGACCTAGAATTATTCGAACCGGCAATCCTGGCAGACCTTTAAAGGAGTACAGGGTTGCAGATGGAAGAGTAGATTTCGCAGTGACTGAAGAATACGCCAACATGGCTGAAGTGTCGCTGCAAGAAGCACTCTCTGGAGACGAGGTCGATGAGTGGAAAGCAGCAATTCGAGCTGAGTTTCGTGCACTAATTGAGAACCAAACTTGGGAATTAGTTGACAGGCCTGCAAATCGAAGTGTAATCGGGTGCCGAATCGTATTGCGGAATAAATACGATTCTGATGGAAAGCTGGAGCGCAGGAAAGCGCGTGTTGTTGCGAAAGGCTATTCTCAACGTCCTGGTGTTGATTTCCAGAAAACCTTTGCACCAGTGGTACGATTAAGCTCAATCCGATTATTAATAGCTCTCGCCGTCGAATTTAATATGGAAATTCATCAATTGGATGTTACCACAGCTTTTCTCAACGGTGACATAGAAGAAGAGATTTTCATGGAGATTCCTGAATTATTCCAGGAAATGTTGCCAGATATAATCTCGGAGAAAAATCGAGGAAAAGTTCCAGCTGATAAGGCAAAATATACCTTAAACATGGTTCAGCAGACTAAAGCAGGAAACAAAGTCTGCGTTATGAAGAAAGCTTTGTACGGTTTGAAGCAAGCGGGATATCAGTGGCATAAGAAGTTAAATCATGAGTTGATGGAACTTGGATTAAAGCCATTGAGTTCGGATGTCTGTATCTACGTGGGAAACCGAAATTCAGACACGATGCTTGCAGCAACGTACGTGGACGACATCATCGTGGCTTCAACAAATCGCGACTGGATGGAAGAATTCAAGCAAAATGTTAAAAGAAAATTCAACGTAAAAGACATGGGTGAAGTGAAGCACTGCCTAGGCTTGGAATTCATCCGAAAGGATGGTGGAATAGAAATCTCTCAAAGCAACTACACGAAGGAGGTCTTGGAGAGATTTGGAATGGCAGATTCGAAAGCTGTCTCCACACCCTTGGATCCAGGATTAAAATTGATCAAGCCGCAGCATCCAGAAGTAGAGACATATCCCTTCAGAGAAATGATAGGAGCCTTAATTTACCTGGCCGTAGGTACTCGACCCGACATCGCTTACGCAGTGAATTCATTGAGTCAATTCAACAACTGTCATGGAAAGGATCAATGGATTGCCGGTAAGAGAATCCTGCGCTATCTACAAGGAACATCAAAACTTCGAATCAGGTATGAAAGAACGGGGAAGCCTCTAGAAGGATTCGTGGATGCTGATTGGGGAGCCTGTCTGGAAGACAGGCGATCATACACCGGCTATGCATTTGTGCTCGCAAATGGAGCTGTTTCATGGGAGGCTAAGAAACAGCGGACTGTAGCCTTGTCTAGCACTGAGGCTGAATACATGAGCCTCACAGAAGCCACCAAGGAGGCGATTCACATACGAAGGTTCCTCCAGGAGACAGGATTAAAACCACAGAAGAGTGTGTTGATCTACAACGACAATCAAGGAGCACAGAAACTGGCGAAAAATCCGGTATTTCATTCTCGGACGAAACATGTCGACATTCGCCATCACTTCGTGCGTAAAGCAATAGCTGAGGGTTCAATCGTCGTGGGATACATGCCAACAGCGGAGATGATGGCAGACGTTCTGACAAAAGGGTTGTCAGGACCCAAACACAGGAAGTGCTGGAGATCTCTACAGCGAACGTGGCGGTACTTTCTATCTCCGTCTGCTGACAACAGTCTGTCGTCTTACGATCTTCGAGTCGGTCAGATCGATAATTCCATTTGTATCCTTTTAACGTATCACAGCCTTTTTATATTAAAACAAAATCTAGCGTGATTTCTTGCTTTTATTTCACAATTCCTAACTCTCTATTTCAACATAATTCGAAGAAATACTTCGTAAAATTGATTTATTTATTTTAATTCGACAAAATACTTAGAAATATAACGTGAAATTGATTTATTTATTTCAATTCGAAAAAATACTTCGTAAAATCAATTAATTTATTATAATTCGAAAAAATACTTCGTTAAATGGATTAATTTAATTTAGTTCGAAAAGATTCGAAAAAAATTTTCGAAAAATTAACTTATTTATTTTAATACGAAAAAATACTTCGAAAAATTGATTTATTTATTTTAATTCGACAAAATACTTAGAAATATAACGTGAAATTGACTTATTTATTTTAATTCGAAAAAATACTTCGTAAGATTAATTAATTTATTATAATTCGAAAAAATACTTAGAAATATAACGTGAAATTGATTTATTTATTTTAATTCGAAAAAATACTTCGTAAGATTAATTAATTTATTCTAATTCGACAAAATACTTCATTACATTGATTTATTTATTTTTATTCGAAAAAATACTTCGTTAAATGGATTAATTTAATTAAGTCCGAAAAGATTCTTGGTAAAATTGATTTAATCATTTTAATTCGAAAAAATACATCGTAAGATTAATTAATTTATTATAATTCGAAAAAATACTTCATTAAATTGATTTATTTATTTTTATTCGAAAAAATACTTCGTTAAATGGATTAATTTAATTTAGTTCGAAAAGATTCTTGGTAAAATTGATTTAATCATTTTAATTCAAATAAATACTTTGTAAGATTGATTGATATACTTTAATTGGAAAAATTTTTTCGCAAAATTGATTTATTTGTTTTAATTCGAAAAAATACTTCGTAAAATTGATTTATGTATTTTAATTCGATAAAATACTTAGAAATATAACGTGAAGTTGATTTATGTATTTGAATTCGAAAAAATACTTCGTAAAATTACTTAATTTATTTTAATCAGAAAAAATACTTCGTTAAATTGATTTATTTATTTTAATTCGAAAAAAACTTCGAAAATTTAAATGATTTATTTTAATTCGATAAAATACTTCGTAAAATTGATTTATTTACTTTTATTCGAAAGAATACTTCGTAAAATTGATTTATTTATCTTAATTCGAAAAAATACTTCGTAAAATTGATTTATTTATTTTAATTCGACAAAATACTTAGAAAATTTCCGTGCAATTATTTTATTTATTTTAGTACGAGAAAAACTTCGAAAATTTAAATTATTTATTTTAATTCGATAAAAGACTTCGTAATATTGATTTATTTATTTTAATTCGAGAAAATACTTTGTAAAATTGATTTATTTTTTTTTACTTTGCAAAAAAAATTCGTAAAATTTATTTATTTATTTTATTTCTAAAAAAAATTACGAAAAATTAATTAATTTACTTTAATTCGAAAAAATACTTCGTAAAATTGATCTATTTATTTTAATTCGAAATAATACTTTGTGAAATTGATTTATATATATTAATTCGAAAAAATACTTCGTCAAATTGATTTATTTATTTTAATCCGAAAAAATACTTCGTAAAATTAATTAATTAATTTTAGTTCGAAATAGTACTTCGTAAAATTGATTTATTTACCTTAATTCGATAAAATACTTCGTAAAATTAATTAGTTTATTATAATTCGAAAAAATACTACGTTGAATTGATTTATTTATTTTGATTCGAAAAAAATTTCGAAAAATTAATTAATTTATTTTAATTCGAAAAAATACTTCGTAAAATTGATCTATTTATTTTAATTCGAAATAATACTTTGTAAAATAGATTTATATATTTTAATTCGAAAAAATACTTCGTCAAATTGATTTATTTATTATAATTCGAAAAAATACTTCGTGAAATTAATTAATTAATTTTAGTTCGATATGGTACTTCGTAAAATTGATTTATTTATTTTAATTCGTCAAAATACTTAGAAATATAACGTGAAATTGATTTATTTATTTTAATTCGAAAAAATACTTCGTGAAATTAATTAATTAATTATAATTCGGAAAAATACTTCGTTAAATTGATTTATTTATTTTAATTCGAAAAAAGACTTCGTAAAATTGATTTATTTATTTTACTTCGAAAAAATAATCCGTAAAATTTATTTATTTATTTTATTTCGAAAAAAAATTTCGAAAAATTAATTTCTTTATTTTAATTCCAAAAAATACTTCGTAAAATTAATTAATTTAATGTAATCCGAAAAAATACTTCGTTAGATTCATTTATTTATTTTTATCCGACAAAATATTTCGTTAAATGGTTTAATTTAATTTAATTCGAAAAGATTCTTGATAAAATTGATTTAATCATTTTAATTCAAAAAAATACTTTGTAAAATGGATTCATTTACTTTAATTGGAAATTTTTTTCGTAAAATTGATTTATTTGTTTTAATTCGAAAAATTACTTCGTAAAATTAACTAATTAATTATAATTCGAAAAAATACTTCGTTGAATTGATTTATTTATTTTTATTCGAAAAAATACTTCGTTAAATTGATTTATTTATTTTAATTCGAAAAAAAAATTTCAAAAAATTTACTAATTTATTTTAATTCGAAAAAATACTTCGTAAAATTGATCTATTTATTTTAATTCGAAATAATACTTTGTAAAATTGATTTATAAATTTTAATTCGAAAAAATACTTCGTCAAATAGATTTATTCATTTCAATTCGAAAAAATACTTCGTAAAATTAATTAATTAATTTTATTTCGAAATAGTACTTCGTAAAATTGATTTATTTATTTTAATATGACAAAATACTTCGTAAAATTAATCAATTAATTATAATTCGAAAAAATACTTCCTTGAATTGATTTATTTATTTTTATTCGAAAAAATACTTCGTAAAATTGATTTATTTATTTTAATTCGAAAAAATACTTCGTAAAATTAATCAATTAATTATAATTCGAAAAAATACTTCCTTGAATTGATTTATTTATTTTTATTCGAAAAAATACTTCGTTAAATTGATTTATTTATTTTAATTCGAAAAAATACTTCGTAAAATAGATCTATTTATTTTAATTCGTCATAATACTTTGTAAAATTGATTTATATATTTTAATTCGAAAAAATACTTCGTAAAATTAATTAATTAATTTTAGTTCGAAACAGTACTTCGTGAAATTGATTTATTTATTATAATTCGAAGAAATACTTCGTAAAATTGATTTATTTATTATAATTCGAAGAAATACTTCGTAAAATTGATTTATTTATTTTAATTCAAAAAAATACTTCGTAAAATTAATTAATTTATTATAATTAGAAAAAATACTTCGATAAATTGATTTATTTTGTTTTTATTCGAAAAAATACTTCGTTAAATGGATTGATTTAATTTAGTTCGAAAAGATTCTTAGTAAAATTGATTTATTTATTTTACTTCGAAAAAATACTTTGTAAAATTGGTTTATTTATTTTAATTCGGAAAAAATTTCCGAAAAATTAACTTATTTATTTTAATACGAAAAAATACTTCGTAAAATTGATTTATTCATTTTAATTCGAAAAAATACTTCGTAAAATTAATTAATTAATTTTATTTCGAAATAGTACTTCGTAAAATTGATTTATTTATTTTAATTCGATAAAATACTTCGTAAAATTAATCAATTTATTATAATTCGAAAAAATACTTCGTTCAAATGATTTATTTATTTTGATTCGGAAAAAATTTCGAAAAATTAATTAATTTATTTTAATTCGAAAAAATACTTCGTAAAATTGATCTATTTATTTTAATTCGAAATAATACTTTGTGAAATTGATTTATATATTTTAATTCGAAAAAATACTTCGTCAAATTCATTTATTTATTACAATTCGAAAAAATACTTCGTAAAAATAATTAATTAATTTTAGTTCGAAATAGTACTTCGTAAAATTGACTTATTTACTTTAATTCGATAAAATACTTCGTAATATTAATCAGTTTATTATAATTCGAAAAAATACTTCGTTCAATTGATTTATTTATTTTGATTCGAAAATAATTTTGAAAAATTAATTAATTTATTTTAATTCGAAAAAATACTTCGTAAAATTGATCTATTTATTTTAATTCGAAATAATACTTTGTAAAATTGATTTATATATTTTAATTTGAAAAAATACTTCGTCAAATTGATTTATTTATTTTAATTCGAAAAAATACTTCGTAAAATTGATCTATTTACTTTAATTCGAAAAAATTATTCGTAAAATTAATTAATTAATTTTAGTTCGAAATGGTGCTTCGTGAAATTGATATATGTATTTTAATTTGTCAAAATACTTAGAAATATGACGTGAAATTGATTTATTTATTTTAATTCGAAAAAATACTTCGTAAAATTAGTTAATTAATTATAATTCGAAAAAATACTTCCTTGAATTGATTTATTTATTTTTATTCGAAAAAATACTTCGTTAAATTGATTTATTTATTTTGATTCGAAAAAAAATTTCGAAAAATTAACTTATTTATTTTAATTCGAAAAAATATTTCATAAAATAGATCTAATTATTTTAATTCGTAAGAATACTTTGTAAAATTGATTTATATATTTTAATTCGAAAAAATACTTCGTAAAATTAATTAATTAATTTTAGTTCGAAACAGTACTTCCAGAAATTGATTTATTTATTATAATTCGAAGAAATACATCGTAAAATTGATTTATTTATTATAATTCGAAGAAATACTTCGTAAAATTGATGTATTTATTTTAATTCGAAAAAATACTTCGTAAAATTAATAAATTTATTATAATTAGAAAAAATACTTCGATAAATTGATTTATTTTGTTTTTATTCGAAAAAATACTTCGTTAAATGGATTAATTTAATTTAGTTCGAAAAGATTCTTAGTAAAATTGATTTATTTATTTTACTTCGAAAAAATACTTTGTAAAATTGATTTATTTATTTTAATTCGGAAAAAATTTCCGAAAAATTAACTTATTTATTTTAATACGAAAAAATACTTCGTAAAATTGATTTATTCATTTTAATTCGAAAAAATACTTCGTAAAATTAATTAATTATTTTTATTTCGAAATAGTACTTCGTAAAATTGATTTATTTACTTTAATTCGATAAAATACTTCGTAAAATTAATTAGTTTATTATAATTCGAAAAAATACTTCGTTGAACTGATTTATTTATTTTGATTCGAAAAAAAATTTCGAAAAATTAATTAATTTACTTTAATTCGAAAAAATACTTCGTAAAATTGATCTATATATTTTAATTCGAAATAATACTTTGTAAAATTGATTTATATATTTTAATTCGAAAAAATACTTCGTAAAATTGATCTATTTACTTTAATTCGAAAAAGTTATTCGTAAAATTAATTAATTAATTTTAGTTCGAAATGGTGCTTCGTAAAATTGATATATGTATTTTAATTTGTCAAAATACTTAGAAATATGACGTGAAATTGATTTATTTATTTTAATTCGAAAAAATACTTCGTAAAATTAATTAATTAATTATAATTCGAAAAAATACTTCCTTGAATTGATTTATTTATTTTTATTCGAAAAAATACATCGTTAAATTGATTTATTTATTTTAATTCGACAAAATACTTAGAAATATAACGTGAAATTGGTTTATTTATTTTACTTCGAAAAAATAATCCGTAAAATTAATTTATTTATTTTATTTCGAAAAAAAATTTCGAAAAATTAATTTCTTTATTTTAATTCCAAAAAATACTTCGTAAAATTAATTAATTTAATGTAATTCGAAAAAAGACTTCGTTAGATTCATTTATTTATTTTTATCCCAAAAAATATTTCGTTAAATGGTTTAATTTAATTTAGTTCAAAAAGATTCTTGATAAAATTGATTTAATCATTTTAATTCAAAAAAATACTTTGTAAAATGGATTGATTTACATTAATTGGAAATTTTTTTCATAAAATTGATTTATTTGTTTTAATCCGAAAAATTACTTCGTAAAATTAACTAATTAATTATAATTCGAAAAAATACTTCGTTGAATTGATTTATTTATTTTTATTCGAAAAAATACATCTTTAAATTGATTTAGTTATTTTAATTCGAAAAAAAAATTTCGAAAAATTAACTAATTTATTTTAATTCGAAAAAATACTTCGTAAAATTGATCTATTTATTTTAATTCGAAATAATACTTTGTAAAATTGATTTATAAATTTTAATTCGAAAAAATACTTCGTCAAATCAATTTATTCATTTCAATTCGAAAAAATACTTCGTAAAATTAATTAATTAATTTTACTTCGAAATAGTACTTCGTAAAATTAATTGATTTATTTTAATTCGACAAAATACTTCGTAAAATTAATCAATTAATTTTATTTCGAAATAGTACTTCGTAAAATTGATTAATTTATTTTAATTAGTCAAAATACTTAGAAATATGACCTGAAATTGATTTATATACTTTAATTCGAATAAATACTTCGTAAAATTGATCAATTTATTTTAATTCGAAATAATACTTTGTAAAATTGATTTATATATTTTAATTCGAAAAAATACTTCGTTGAATTGATTTATTTCTTTTTATTCGAAAAAATACTTCGTTAAATTGATTTATTTATTTTAATTCGAAAAAAAATTTTCGAAAAATTAACTTATTTATTTTAATTCGAAAAAATACTTCGTAATATTGATCTATTTATTTTAATTCGAAACAATACTTTGGAAAATTGATTTCTATATTTTAATTCGAAAAAATTATTCGTAAAATTAATTAATTAATTTTAGTTCGAAATGGTGCTTCGTAAAATTGATATATGTATTTTAATTTGTCAAAATACTTAGAAATATGACGTGAAATTGATTTATTTATTTTAATTCGAAAAAATATTTCGTAAAATTAATTAATTAATTATAATTCGAAAAAATACTTCCTTGAATTGATTTATTTATTTTTATTCGAAAAAATACTTCGTTAAATTGATTTATTTATTTTGATTCGAAAAAAAATTTCGAAAAATTAACTTATTTATTTTAATTCCAAAAAATACTTCATAAAATAGATCTAATTATTTTAATTCGTAATAATACCTTGTAAAATTGATTTATATATTTTAATTCCAAAAAATACTTCGTAAAATTAATTAATTAATTTTAGTTCGAAACAGTACTTCCAGAAATTGATTTATTTATTATAATTCGAAGAAATACTTCGTAAAATTGATTTATTTATTATAATTCGAAGAAATACTTCGTAAAATTGATGTATTTATTTTAATTCGAAAAAATACTTCGTAAAATTAATTAATTTATTATAATTAGAAAAAATACTTCGATAAATTGATTTATTTTGTTTTTATTCGAAAAAATTCTTCGTTAAATGGATTAATTTAATTTAGTTCGAAAAGATTCTTAGTAAAATAGATTTATTTATTTTACTTCGAAAAAATACTTTGTAAAATTGATTTATTTATTTTAATTCGGAAAAAATTTCCGAAAAATTAAATTATTTATTTTAATACGAAAAAATACTTCGTAAAATTGATTTATTCATTTTAATTCGAAAAAATACTTCGTAAAATTAATTAATTAATTTTATTTCGAAATAGTACTTCGTAAAATTGATTTATTTACTTTAATTCGATAAAATACTTCGTAAAATTAATTAGTTTATTATAATTCGAAAAAATACTTCGTTGAACTGATTTATTTATTTTGATTCGAAAAAAAATTTCGAAAAATTAATTAATTTACTTTAATTCGAAAAAATACTTCTTAAAATTGATCTATTTATTTTAATTCGAAAAAATACTTCGTTGAATTGATTTATTTATTTTTATTCGAAAAAATACTTCGTCAAATTGCTTTATTTATTATAATTCGAAAAAATACTTCGTAAAATTAATTAATTAATTTTAGTTCGAAATAGTACTTCGTAAAATTGATTTATTTACTTTAATTCGATAAAATACTTCGTAAAATTAATCAGTTTATTATACTTCGAAAAAATACTTCGTTCAATTGATTTATTTATTTTGATTCGAAAAAAATTTCGAAAAATTAATTAATTTATTTTATTTCGAAAAAATACTTCGTAAAATTGATCTATTTATTTTAATTCGAAATAATACTTTGTAAAATTGATTTATATATTTTAATTCGAAAAAATACTTCGTCAAATTGATTTATTTATTTTAATTCGAAAAAATACTTCGTAAAATTAATTAATTAATTTTAGTTCGAAATAGTACTTCGTAAAATATATTTGTTTATTTTAATTCGTCAAAATACTTAGAAACATAACGTGAAATTTATTTATTTATTTTAATTCGAAAAAATACTTCGTAAAATGAATTAATTAATTTAGTTTGAAATAGTACTTCGTAAAATTGATTTATTTATTTTATTTCGATAAAATACTTCCAAAAATTAATTAGTTTATGAGAATTCGAAAAAATACTTCGTTGAATTGATTTATTTATTTTGATTCGAAAAAAAATTTCGAAAAATTAATTTATTTATTTTAATTCGAAAAAATACTTCGTAAAATTAATTCATTAATTTTGTTTCGAAATAGTACTTGCTAAAATTTATGTTATTTATTTTAATTCGAAAAAATACTTCGTAAAATTAATTATTTAATTATAATTCGAAAAAATACTTCGTTGAATTGATTTATTTATTTTTATTCGAAAAAATACTTCGTTAAATTGATTTATTTATTTTAATTCGAAAAAAAATTTTCAAAAAATTAACTTATTTATTTTAATTCGAAAAAATACCTCGTAAAATTGATCTATTTATTTTAATTCGAAATAATACTTTGGAAAATTGATTTATATATTTTAATTCGAAAAAATACTTCGTCAAATTGATTTATTTATTTTAATTCGAAAAAATACTTCATAAAATTAACTAATTAATTTTATTTCGAAATAGTACTTCGTAAAATTGATTTATTTATTTTAATTCGAGAAAGTACTTCATAAGATTAAACAATTAATTTTATTTCGAAATAGTACTTCGTAAAATTGATTTATTTATTTTATTTCGACAAAATACTTAGAAGTATAACGTGAAATTGATTTATTTATTTTAATTCGAGAGAGTACTT